>NC_054563.1:4924798-5079798 GCF_017654505.1 Polyodon spathula
GGGGTGTCCTTGCTAACGTCCATGTGAAACAGTGAGAATCTGGCTGGCTGCAGTGTTGTTAGTCTGCTGATTTAGTGGTGGTATTTGTGATGGTCACAGTGTGATGTTAAAGTAAACTGCAGTATATGTACTGTGCATTTATTTTTTTGTTCCTGGAGTGGGGATTACATTTGATAAACTCAGGGATGTCAATTGATGCTTGACAGTGTGCCCTTCAGAATTTGATTCTTGCCAGCAGCTCTTTTCTGTCACTTTCTTTTTGAGACTTGGTTCTACAGGAAAAAAAAAGTAATTTAAACTGAGATTTGAAACTGTATATGGATAAACCCTAATCAGTATCGTCCCCTGTGTTAACGGACACTGCTGCACAAAAAAGAAAATCTGTATTATTTATAAAGGAATTGTTGTTGTTGTTGTTGTTGTTGTTGTTGTTTTTTCTCCCTATAGAACCAATATTTAAGCCAGGCTGCCTAGCCAAGTTTTGAGTACACAGAAAACATTGGACTTGAGTGTCTTTCCAGAGGTGTCAAGTCTTGCTACAAAACTGGAAATAAACTGTTGGGAACAATAATTGAACAGAACACTCAGTTAATTCTCTAAGCTTTCTCATAAATGTGCCTTTTCACGTAGACAAAAGTTACGTTTTGTATGGCAGCCACCTGCAGTGACTGACTTCCCAACCACAGTGTTTCTACGCAGTTCGTTTTGCATATATATATATTGTGTGTATGTGTGTTGTGTGTGTCTATATATACATATACATTTAAAAGATCTCCAAGACCTGCTTGGTTTAATATAGCTAGTTTAAAGGCACTGGCACGGGGGGGGGGGGGGGGGGGGGGCCACACCCTATAACAAGACTGGGATACCTCCTCATATCAACATACAGTTTACACTTTCTGGCTTGAATAGTTGACTGACTTTCACTTTTACAGTGGAAAAGACATTAGGAAATTATTCTGTTTTAAGTTTTAGAGAACAATATAAATACGCAGATGGGGAAGCGTGACTCCCATTACTTAGCAGCAGTTTGGTTTTACAGCAAGCTTTGGTTACATGCTTTCTCTGCACAGGATTTGTGACGTGTAATAAAACTTGCACTAACAACCTGGAATGGTTCAAACGGTTGCTGTGCAACGGGGTGTCTTATTTTCACATCTGTATGTCAACAACTGAAAAACTGGAATGCCTTAAACTGCTTTGCACTCTGTGATGTGTAGAGGTATTAAGCTTGGTCTTTTTAATTTTAGGAATGAAGGCGTTGTGTCTGTATTATAGTTTGTTTTTTGCTGAACGTTCTACACAGGATGACAACTATCTATACACAAGTATTGGAACTAGCAGCGATTGGTTGATTTTTTTCCTATGTGGTTTATATAATTAATATAACCCATTGGGTACGTGGTTTAAATGGTTCCTTCAAGTAAGTTTGATGTTGTCTGCTTGTTTATTTTTATGGCCCAGGCTGGACACACATCTAAAATGAATATTTAGGAAGCCCTTCCTGTAGTAGTTGGTGTGTTTTGCACTGTGATTGGAATGTAAGCAGTGTGTCAAAGCTTTTACTAGGGAATGTGTCATTTTTAACCCCATCAAAATGCATAATGTCCTGGAGGGTTCTGGAAGGAGCCAGATCATTGATCCAACACTCTGGGTGACTGTACAAAAAAAAATAAAAAAATAATAGAATATTGACCAGACTCTGCAATTAATCTCGTGCAGTCCTGGTGCTGCAAATTTGAGCAAAACCAGAATTCAGCCGTCGTGGGCCAAAGTCTGTGCATGCATCCTGTCTCGAACCACCCACTGCTGTTTCCCAAGGCATCAGCAGAGATAAATAAAAAATAAAGGGAAACATGGACAGGCAGATAGAGATGCAGGGTTTTCATAAGCTTTTATTTTTATTTATATTAAGGACAGATGTTTTTTTTTTTTTTTTTTTTAGTCATATCATATTGCATGTCATTTTTTATATTTGTGTGTGTGTGTGTGTGTGTGTGTGTGGTCACATTTTATCTCCATGATTAAAACATAATTTTGGTGTACTTTTTTTTTTTTTTTTTTTTTGTATCATAAAGTCCTTGTCCAAGACTTTTTGAAAATGTCTTTCCAATGATCTATTTTAGTAACTTCAACTGACGCAGTCCTCATCACCATTAATAAATACATACTATGCCACTTTATTTATTGAACCTTGCAGAAATTTAGGGATCTTCCGACTTGGTCTCATTTTTATAATAACCTAATAATTCTAGAAATAATGCCAGTTGCCATTGTTGATCTAAACAGGCGTGTTTACACTTGGTTAGAGGTCAGAATAACAAATATTGGGCAGTTGGCATACTCTCTGTTTCTGGTAACTTTACAGCGAGAACAAGGGGTTTGATGCAGTCTTCCCTGCTCTTATTTGGAGAGCTCACTGTAAAATGAAATAAATAAACAATTCAGAATGAATGAAATGACCTCATCCTGGTTTGAGAGAGTCAATGAGCGCTACAGTCGCCTGTTCAGTGTTGGTGTCGGCTTACTACATACTTCCAAAAGCTAAGCCTTCTATAGGTTCCTGTTCTTCAAAAAGCAGACCTTGTCCATTGCCAAGTATTCTTAGATTCTCCACTGAAGAGTTTTTGCAAAAGGGACCCATGCTTGAAACCTGACTGCAGCTTTGAAGCTTTAATTACTAGGATTTATTTTTTTAATCCATTTATATTCAGGTTTGTTGATGGTAGGTTATTTTTTAAAACCAGTTTCACAAAGTTACCAATTCTTACAATAAGTGTTAAGCCTCATGTAATACATGTATTTTATTTGAGCTGCTGCATTGTGCAGAACAGTATGTAATAGGTTCATGAAAACGTCCATATGTGAAATGTAAAATACCAACTGCCTGAACCAAGACTTGCCGGTCTAAAGACTGCCCAACTTGCATGATTGTATGGCTTGTGCTACTCCAAATGTTTTGCCCGTAAGGTTGGGTTGATCTCCAAGGACAGTGCAAGTATGACACGGCTGCTCTCTCCTCCCAGACCCTTTAACTAACGCCCTGTAGGCCTGCAGCTGCTGAAGCCTTGGGGCATTCATGATGGACTGCTCAGTATGGAGTATATCTGCCTATTGAGGTGTTAGGTTGCATTTGCTTCTACCCTGTCTGATTTTACCAAAAAGAATCATGTTTTCTACCTAAATTTGATTGATGTAAAAATACAGTACAGATCAGATTCGTTTCTTTCCTTGAGCTCTGCACAAGCTGATTTCTTCTGCATTGACATTCTTCATTTTCAGTTGCAGTTTGTCTGTTTTTCTCCATTTACAGGTTGGCATCCCCAGGGATGGGCCATGCCCTGCTGTTTTTGGAAAAATAAATGTTTGCAGGGCTGAATAAACAAGCAGTGAAGTCGATCTGTTTTTACATTGAGCCCCTCTGGACGGTGAGCTCGTAATGGCCTTGAAAGTCCTACCACCCTCATTCATTTTCCCTGAGCTAATGACATGGGTTTGGGGAGGGGGGGGGACAGAGATTTGCTGGCAGTCTGGGACCAGAAGACCACCCCCATCTTGAAGGGAAGTTGTTAGTTTAACCTGACAGGAAAGAATTTTTAAAACTTGGCAGAAATCTCCCTTTCTGATATTAACTGTTAATACACTGACTGCTGCAGTACAGGCTCCAAAAAAAAAAGCAAGGGGAGCTTTTTTTCAACTGCTTATTTTCTATTTGGTAACTTCCACATAATTCCTTGCAGAGAGACGTCTTTTGGCTGTATATAATCAAGAATTTTCAAACCCTATGAAAGGGACTGTACATCATGTAATTTGAAATATTACTCATTTGTTGCAGCAAAACCTCCATCTGTGTTTTTATTGTTCAAGTTGAATACCTTGTAGTTCTTGACAGTAAAACAAGAACATCGCAGATTGCACTTGGAGTTTCATTGCTGGGGTGCAGTGTGTTGGCTGGCATTTAGCTTATTTTCTTGAGCTCTGGGCAAACCATCTGCTACAAAGTTAGGTTTGGCCAAATTATGCTGGTCCAGTTCATTCTACCATGGTTCCCAGATAAAGTAGTCTAATCCTCATCTCCTGCGACGTTGATGTGATTGAAGGGCATGCCGCCATTCCCTCTGGTGGCAGTAGATCGCAGTCAACTGAGAGTGTTGGGTCAAAAACCTCAGTGTAAGCTTTCAGCATTGGACCACAGAGAAATGTATTGTCCCGGGGCAACTTGGAACCAGCTTATATCCTGTTGTGAAATGCCACGCTATGGCAAAGCAAAGTGTTTATTGTCTGCTAACCACATATTTACAGTTTAAAGTTCTGGTCCACTGTCCTCACAACAATTGTCAGTGTTCATTCATAAACATAATGTGCAAAACCATTATTTTATTACTCCTTTTAAAACCTATTTTATCAGTCTGTGCCACCTGATTTATTATTTATTGTTAATTTCTAACAGTTGGTCCACTCCACAGTTCTGCTGGAGTATGTTTGTTTTTGGTTCCAGAAATATGTTTGTCTACCAAAAATCTTCTTTATAATCGGTCACATTCAATACATTTTTATGAAAGAAGGATTAACTCATCAATTTAATTTGATAGTGAGATATAATTTATATAAAAGAAACATTTCATTCAGTGCAGGGGGCATTTTAAATGAACATCAGTATTTTTTTTTTCTTTGTGGCATCACAAAGAAGCAAACCCATGTTTTGTCTGAATGAATATAACTTGTGTTTGTGGAAAACAGAAAAGAGGAAAACAGTGAATTGGTACAAAACAGCAGTGTACAGTTTAACCCGGGTACGGTGTAGTTAGACTACTGTGTACAGATTCCAGTTAAAATGTAATTACAGGACAGCTAAATGAGTTCATATAAATTTTTCAACTGAAGTAAAAAAAAAAAAAATTGTGAGGTTCTCATGTATCAGACTGTGGCTCCAACTTGTCGGGAACATTCGTAATGTGCAGGGTCACAAAATAGAAAGCCAGTGAATAAAGGCACTGTTTCTCTCCCCCTCCCTCCCCCAGTCAGTTACCTGAAAGCAATGGCATGGCCGGCTAGTGGTCCTGCTTTTACCTGTATCAGTTACACCACAGCTGCGCTTGAGAAAAACCATGGGACAGGGGGCTCTGCTGCTTTGAAAAGGGTTGTGTTTCCAGATGCAGGTGCAGCCTTGGGATATTGCCCCCCTTTGATCAAACACAGAGGGATAACAGTAACTAGGGCTGTTGTTAAGTTAATCCATGACCATAGGAGTATAAGCAGTAGCTTTCCGCTGCTGCGTTTTGTGTTTTAAAGAGCAATGGCTCATTTAAATTGAATTCCTTCGGTGTGTTTGTAAGTAAGCAAGTACTTGTGGGTCTAAGAGGCTGGCTTGGTTGGCTTGCTTGTTCCTGTCCTGTTTTTATCAGTTGTGTTTCAGGGGCTTCACTCTATTGAGCCGAGGGTTCCTCAGTAAAGGGTTGGTATGGAAACCCTGTTAAGCAAAAATAGCTGACTGGGGGGAAGAAGAAGAGGGAGGGAGGGAGGGAGGGGGGGGGGGGGGGGGTTCCACTGTTTTTGGCAGGCAACATCCTGTGCCACACACATTCAAGTGGTTTATTGTGACAAGGAGTGATTAGCCTTTATTTTTTAGAGCACCAGCTTTAGAGTACAAGGTTTTTTTTTGGTTTTTTTTAACGTGAGTTGTTTTTGTTGCATGTAAATGTTAGTGTGCTGTGTCCACTGAGGGGCATGGGATGTTAACCAAGGACTTGAAAGGTGAAAGGCTAGTGTATTAACCCACTGCATCACTAAAGCCCTTTTCTTCACATGCTTGCAAGCCCTTTCAAAAACAGGGAATCTTCTTTTTTATTTTACTTTATTTAATTTTAAATAAAGCGTCCAATGTCTTGGTCCATATTCACATATCATTAGCATACAGGTGCATTTCCTCACTTTAGGTTTGAAGGGCAGTTATTCTTACTGTATAAACAATGATAATGCAAGATACGCAGCATTTTCAGCAGAGGCTTTTGTGAAAAGTGGTTTTCCTTCCATTTACTTTGTTTCATTATATTACAAGATCTGTCAAAAACAAAAAAAAACCCACTTCAGTAGCCAATGTAAATAGATCTGGTGATTTTACAGTTTTTCCCCTGTGTTTGTTTTATTGCAGGGCTGCTCCTTTGTATTCAGTGTATGGAACAGCTTTGCTACCTGTGAAGTGCTGGATGATGAAGGACTCGTTCCTATTGGATGGGATGGGGTTGTGGAAGAACTTATTTCCTGTTGCTTGGCTTCTTGTAACGGCCCTGGGGTTTCTGGTGTCTGCTGCTGGTAAGTACAGAACAGCTATGATATAAAAGTAAGTGGTATAGTATTGCAGTATTAATATGCTTACAGCAGAAGTGTTGAGGCTATAGGCTGTGTCTTTTTAATGACCCATTTTGAGCAGTCGGGATATCGTCACAATTACAGCAACTACATTATAACCCAGGTAAAGGAAGCAAGCTGGAAGAGACTATTTCAGAAGGCTTTCTGATTGCACTGTGTTGACTGGCTCACTGGTATGAGTCTTATTGCCTGGATAAACCCAGAATGATTCAATACAACAGTTAAGTCAGTTTTAAAGCTAATACTTATTAGTTACAAAACAGCATGCAGTATGAAAAAGGCATAGTTACCAATTTCAGAGACGGCAGAATAGTGGAGCAGTCATCGCCTTCTTCCTCGGGTCTAACAAAGGAGCGCTAAATAAGCCTTTTTATACCCAACCTGTGCTTCCATCATTCTTAACAATTCTGTCTTCCTGATAGTGTTTGAAGTATAGTTTGTGTGCTTCTCTAGCTTTTCTTGGTCCTTCTAATACACATCCTCACAATTCATGCATTGACACACCACACACACACACACACACACACACACACACACTGCTAGTAACACAAGAGATTGCAAGACTACCTCAATGTGTCATACCCAAATAAGGATTGTGTCCGTATCAGTAACTTTCCACCAGCTTGCCTTTACGTTGAATTAAAGACAGTACACAGACAAAGCATAGCAACATATCAAATAGAAAAATATTACAAAAAATCTTGGAACAACTGGTTACTTTTCTGTTTCCTGAGCAGATCATTCACAATCATAGAAAGCCACGTTAAGAAATAAAAATTAATAACCACTTCTACTGAAACACCTTGTTCTTAATGACTGTTCTGTAATTGTCCCTTGACGAGCCTTACTAGGACCTCCAGTCCAGCTCTTCTCTGAGTATACAGTTATCACTAGCCATGTACCTTAGGGAGATGCCTTATTGAGTCTCTGTTAAACTGTGATAGCTTTGAACTGCGGGAACAGCTTGCATTCTGGTTAGCAAAACAGTCTGGCGTTGAGGTCACGACCTCCTCAGCAACGAGTGGGCGGGATTTCCTGCTTCTTGGCACAGCTAACTGACTGGAGAAGAAGAGGGCTTGATTTGACTGGTGTGAGCCCTCCTTATGAAAACAGTCTGGGATAAAGAAAGCGTTTGAGAAGTCTTAATTTATTAAAAAAAAAAAAAAAAAAAAAAAAACAGCCCCTACTTCTACATTCATGTTTTGTTGTTTCTTTCCAGGTGCTGTAAAATTAGCAGCACTGGGGTGAAAAATGTTCAATGCCTTTTAGTACACCCTGGTTTCCCATTTTCTGCAACTGCAGTTGCTAGAAAAAACAAACAAGCCATCATGCTGTAGAATTAACGAAGTGTACGTGTGTTGCTTTAAACCAGGCCATATGCATCGCTGTTTTTATTTATTTTATTTTATTTATTTTTTTGTTTAACTGATTTATACCGCAGGATGCTTAACTTATTTTCTTTTCTATATCTTTAGTAAAGAGGTTATGTAACTATTATTATTTTTTTTTTTCTAGATGAGCTGCCCACATTCACAGTGCAACCCATGTCTGCAGTCCAAAAGCTGGGTGGTCCGGTCACATTGAGGTGCCGAGTTGAGCCCCCTACTGCCAACGTGAGCTGGAGGCTGAATGGACACGAGCTGAGAGACTCCACCGCCAGCCTAGAGGTGCTGATCCAGCCCGAGGCTCTCATCATCCCGGCCCTGAGCAACCTGACCATTGGCCGCTACCAGTGCATCGCTAGGACTGCGATAGGAGCCAGCACAAGTGTTTCTGCCACAGTCACTGCTGCCAGTATGTAGCCATTGGGGTTTCTTTCTGTGCTTTATTAACTAATCCAGGGTGAGCAGAACATTCCCCTATAGGATCCTTTCTGCAAGTGCAGTGTTTCCCACTGGGTGGCACAATGTTCAATGAAAAAAAAATCAGTTACAACATTTGCATTCCCAGCATTCCCTAATAAATCTAAATAAATGTTGCTTAGGTTATGAAGAATAAGAAAAGGTATTTGATTGAGTCCTGAACGATCAAAGTCTTTTTTTAGCTTTTAATTCTTAAAAACAAACATTTTTTAACCCATTGAGTGAGTTTTACTTAAACCGCAGGGTTCCTTCCTCTGCGGCTCAGCTAGTCCGACCTTGGCAGTGAGAGGAGGGTACTAAAATAGCAAAAATAAACACTGGGGTATATAAGTATAAGAATATATCAGTAATCCAAACAGGAGAAGAAGGAATCCAGTTATTTAATGCAAGTGGCTCCTGGAAAAGGCTTTGTCTCTGAGGCAGTCTCTTGTCATCGAAGCAGTAATCAGAGCTGAAGGGTTCAGGCCAAGGCCAGGGGGAATGAGTGTGAGCCGAGTAACCCAATTCCTGGGCTGGGGGTTTGGGGGGCTGAGCGATGGGGGCTGTCATTATAATCGCTGCGGCTGGAGACTCAGCACCGGGCCCAGTGGTCAGATTGAGTTACCTACTGTGCATTCCAGGGAAATTAGAAAAAAAAAAAAAAGTTCTTCATGGAATAAAGGAGTGCATTGAAGCAAGTGTTGAAAAATAATGAACTGAAAACCAATAGGATATTCATTTGGAATTCATTTTTAGTAAGAGATTGGTTTGAGCAACCCAATACGTGATGGATTTTTTTGGGAGCATTTTACAGCACTGGCGGTGTTGAGAATAGAAGTTATTGGTACTGTAAATTGCTCTAAAAAATGTTGTGGCTTCTCAAGCTCTAAATTGGCACCAATATATTAAATGCACACAGGCAGCAAATACAGGATGGTGTTGCGGATGGTTTGTCGTTTTAAAACACTGAAGCGCTGATGTATTGTTCTTCCAGAGAGGTTTGAGTTGAGATAGGAACGTTTGGATGTGGCCTTGAGGTGAACGCTGCTTGTATTAATCCTCATTAAGCTAATGCTTGTATCCTCTAAGGCTGGGTGTCTGTGTGAACTGGTTGAAAAGTACAGTAACGCACGGGACCTAGGTGCTCCTGAAAGAACCCTTCTCCTTAAACAGTCAGCTTGTATGACCTTTTAAATACTGCATGATGGCAGTAGTAGAGTTTGTCCCGGTACTTGCAATTCATCGCCTTCAAACACTGTTTTTTTATTTGACCTCTGATTTGGTGTTTCACATTCAAAGTGTATTTATTCTCATTGGATTGTTGTTTTATCCACTTCACTGGTTCTCTTAAGAGCCCTATGTAAACTGCATGTAGAGAACCCTGTGTACAGTATGTTAAGGGTTTGTAATGCTGGCTGTCCTTCCAAATTGCTATGAAATGTATTATCTGTATGCAAGCATTGTTCTGCAGTGTGGTCCAAAACTATTAAAAGTAATTTCCATTATTTTATTGTAGTCAGGATTTAAAACGGTACACACTTGAGTTTTCATTATTGGTGGTCCGGTTTAGACAAGCAAGTGATTTATTGTCTCTGCTGTAGACGTTGAGTCAGTCCCAGTGTCTCCAGACCTCCGCCAGCAGCGTAGTGAGCGATGTTGCTGACATTTACAGTTTATGAGAACCCATTTTTCCTGCCATATAGAATGTTGGCAACTTTCTCTGAACAAGAAAAAAAAAAGGAGGTCTCTCTTCAGTGAGAGAAACACTGCCGACGGGTATTTGGAAAAAACAAAGTGAACATCATACCAGCTCCTGTGTTTGTACTGCAGTAATGTGAAACGTGCAGAGAGGCCTACTGTTGTGGTCTGCTACATAATGAATCTGCAGTGAGGAACCAGGGATGCTTTTTTGATAGGCCGGTTGATCTACAAAACCAAGGCACAAATATGTTGTCATTTCTGTCTATGGGGTTATGAAAATCCTTAGCTGTGTACGTGCCAAGCATATTGACTTCTGTGTAATGCTGTGGAGTTATTGTTTGGTTTTTTTTCGGAATTTTGTTGCGCCCCTGATAGAAAATGGTTTGAAGTTATGTCACTGTTACCTTCCAGCTGCTGGCAATGAGATCCTGGGGAGTTTACAGCAGGTTGGGGGATAAAGTTGTATGGGGTTGCATGCACATCTGTGTATTACTGGTGGTGTCCCTGTTGAATTCAGTAGGAAGGTGCTGAATGGAACCAAGGTGCTTTCTATTCCCTGTTTTACCTTTTCACCTTGCTGTATTTGCTGTGGAAATGGTACGGGCATACTCCAGAGAAACCCTGCCGGCCTCCTCGTGAACTCTTAGAAGTACAATCCCCTCCCTGGTTGTCTTTGAGGATTAATGATATTTATAAAGTAGTTCAGCTTTTTTTTTTTATTTTCTCCTTTCATTTTTAATGTCTGGTTGCCAAGGCATTCCCAAAAAATATTAAGGATTATAGATCATGAATCATTTTTCTTACTTGTAGAGAGGGGGAAAAAAGGAGGAGGGCGAAGGGGATGCAGTCTGCAAAAGAATTTGAACTCTGCGCATTAATGCACGTAGAAGGAAAAAACAGCCCCTCTCTTTTGGGAATTCATCTCCTCAGACAGATCCTTAAGTTAAAAGAGAAAAAAAATAATAAGTATAATTAGTATCTAATTATTTTTTAAGGAAACCTTACTTGGATTGGGAATTAAAATTTTAAAAAAACTAATATAAACATCTTTATGTTCTTTCAGGGACTGCAAATAACAAACTATTGTAATCTTCCATGTCTTGAAGTATTTATTAATGTTTGCTCATTTCTTGCCTTGTGTATACTATTATCTTAGGGGGAGTGATTTCTGAATGATGTTCTGATTGCAGTCTTAAGTTTTGTCTGCTTGTCTGTTCATTTTGTTTACTGTACCAGTATTGAGTTGAATCCACCCGAAGTCTGACTCTTTTACCCTTTTAACACTACCTAAATAATGTTCAGAAAATGTGGAGATGAAGTTATCTGAAAATGCAAGCACTTGCATAGCTCCAAGAAAGCAGTCTGAAACCCCTTACTGTTGCCTACAGATGGAGGCCCTTTACCAAATACATACATATCTTTGGGAACCCACAATCCTATGAAGTTTGTAGATTTTGAGTTTATTGAATCTCTCTATATAAACTAGCAAGGCTAGTGGTTCCATTTCTTGGTTTATGTTGTTTTTGTGCCTCAGTGACTGGGTGTAGGAACTGGACCATATTAGTTCTTGGGATCATGCGTGCACCAATGAAACTTCTTGCTGTTTTTGTCGAATTATAAGTTATTGATTAAAGACCAGTGGTACTCTGTTGTGTTGTATAGCCCATTCAAAACAAGGACCTTGTTCCAACCAGGTTCTCAATTATTTACTTGTCCAGGACCTGCCCTGGAACAGATGGAAAGAGCCACAGCGGAAAGCCAAAGCTTGAGACTATTATGTATAGAGAAAAATAAATGTTGTAGTATTTTTTTTTTTTTAATGGATTTCCACACACTGTCTCTGTTCTGACATTCACATACAGTCTTTTGGCAGTGGCGTTTCTTTTGCTCAGGAATGTGGGGGTGTACAGTCTTTAGGGAGAGGGTGAAGGGTTTCAGAGGGGAGAGCTGTAAAAACAATAAGGAGATGGATTCCTCAAGCAGACCAGCACGCAGGTGGTGTGTTGCATCAGTTAGAAGTCTCCCCCATGAAACCTGAGCCTTTCAAAGAGGTGGCCTGCTTTCTGCTTTTCTCATTTCTCTTTAAATGAAATGCCTTGCGGAGCCATGTACAGCCTAGAGAAGGAGTGGAGATGAGAGACGAAGGCATGACGGAGTACCTGTCCCTGGACACCGGGAGGGGGAGTCCAGACGGGGGGGCGGGGGCGGGGGGGGGGGGGGGGTTTAACAGCCTACAATTGTACTGACTGTTGAAAGTGCATGGTCTTCTAAGGGGCTGTGGTTGACTTCTTTATCTGCAGGAGTTTCTCAGAGGCTGCACAGGGCTGAGGTTGAGAAGTGAGTTCAGAACTTTAAACTCGCAGCTGGGGAACAAGCAAGTTCACATATACGGAATGTATTCATACCCCTGGGATTTGGTTTTGAGTAGTGTGTGTGTTTTTTTTTTTTTTTTAAATACTTGCCTTGGGGCCCCCTTAGTTAAGATGTCAACATACAGCAGGTGAAGTTAATCTGCAACCTAAACAAGATGCATTTTCTATAAATGCTAAAATCAAAAATCTGTGAACGCATGCACACTGAACGCAAAATATTTTTTGCTACTCCTGTAGAGGGTAAATTCTCATGTCTTGCTGTACCTAGCTTTTCCAAGTTTAGCTAGCCATTTATCCAGTTAAACTCTGATGTAGCTACTTGTTGCACAACAGCAGTCAAAACAGATTCAGAAAATACGAGATCAAGATTCTAAAAACAAAAAAAAAACTTGGCTTGCAAACCGAAGCATATACTTAATATAAATATTACATTTCAGTGCTGTGTATAGACGACCACTGTGTTTTCTCATGTTAGATGCACAAGCATTCTTTATTCTTGCAGGCATTTTCCCATGGTGGCCTTTCAGTGTACCTCTCCCCATAGCTGGACCCCATTCCCCCACACCACCTCCCCTCCACTGAGGTTAGAGGGTAATTTAGTCTCCATGCCTACTCAATCAAGGGCCTCTTTCTAACCAGAGCCTGTCAATTATGCTGATATGGTTGCCGACCGGCTGGCTGTGTTGTGCTGTGTACTTGAGGACCCCTGGGACCATCGTTCAGCTTCCCCGCACTTATTCCAGTGCCTAGCAGACAAAACTAGTTTTCTTTTTCAGAAACCTGATAGTAGCACTATGTCAGCAGGGGGCACCCCCCCCCCCCCCCCCCCACCCCCCCTAAATAAAATATTGAGGGCTGAAGTGTCTACACCGTTTGGGTTACAGATATTTGGAGTTGGTGCCTTCTATTACATTGGGAATCGCACAAAATCACTTGTAGCAGAGATACTACTAAAACTACATTCTCTATATCTGCTTGTTGTACGGCAATGACTTTTTTAGAAAAGGCTTTTTGTTGTTGTAGTTTTTCTGTTTACTTTCTGCCTACCAGACCCGTTCTAAAAGGTAAAGCTCCTTTTTGAGTTGCTGAACCTGCCATCGTCAACCATTTGGTGTATTTACTTCTCCAGAGCTGCGGGATTTCGAGGCGGACGACCAGCATGAGATCGAGGTGGACGAGGGGAACACTGCCGTCATCGAGTGTCACCTTCCTGAGAGCCACCCTAAGGCGCAGGTCCGCTACAGTGTCAAACAGGAGTGGCTGGAGACTTCCAAAGGTGAGGCAGAGTACCCAGCAGGATTCCAAACCTGGGGCTGCCGTAGCCATGCTGAACTACAGCACAAAGCTTCTCCGTCAGCTCTGCGGATCTAAACTAGAAACGCATTATTTCAGCTGCGTCTTCATTTCCTCTTTCTTGATCTATAATAGAAAAAAATAAAGCTGAAACAAACAAAAATATTATTTAATTCCTAGTACTAATGAATCAAATCATTTAAACTGCAGCAAATGTTGGTTTTTTTAAAAATATGTCTACTTGGTGGTCTAAGGCACGTTTTGAAGATGCTGTAATTCCATTCCATGTGTCCAGATACTACCTCCACTATACAGCAATGCTGCCTGGCTGCCTTGTTAAAGACTAAAAAGACAAGATATATATATATATATATATATATATATATATATATATATATATATATATATATATATATATATATATATATATATATATATATATATGTCTGAACACCTTTAGCTTTCTCACACTCACTGTGTCTCTCTCTGTCTCTCTCTCCTTTCTTCAGGGAACTACCTAATCATGCCATCCGGAAACCTCCAGATTGTCAATGCCACTCAGGAGGACGAGGGAACCTACAAGTGTGCGGCCTACAACCCTGTGACCCAGGAAGTGAAAACATCCTCCTCATCAGACAGGCTGCGCATCAGACGTAAGAGCCACACGAGATTGGGGGTTTGGCATGGACGAGGAACATAGATAAACGTTTTCTTTTACAGTAGGCTTATGATCATTTCAACCTACAGTGTGATAAACAGCCTAATTTGTCGTCTGTGCTCACTGCCTCAGGCTCCACATCGGAGGCCGCTCGCATTATCTACCCCCCGGGAGCTCAGAGCATCATTGTGACGAAGGGGCACAGCCTGGTGCTGGAGTGTGTGGCGAGTGGCATCCCCCCTCCGCAGGTGACCTGGTCTAAAGATGGGGCAGGTCTCCACCAGCAGAACAAGACCCGCTTTCTTCTGAGCAACTTGCTGATCGATGCCACCAGCGAGGCAGACTCAGGCACCTACAGCTGCCAGGCTGACAATGGCGTCGGGGAGATCGGAGCTGCCTATATATTCTACAGCGTGCAAGTGCTCGGTAAGCGAAATGCGTAATGCATCACAAATCCATCAGCTTTTGGTTCTTAATGATACTTCCATGTAGTCTGTTGTAAACCCAGAACAGGGAATAGTTTCAAAAGGACTTTTCCATGACTGCTCAGCAATTTGCAGTTTTAGAAAAAGTAGCAGGTTTATCGGCAGGACCCAACTCTCAGCAGCTGTGTGCTGGGTACAGAGTAGACAAAGTCTGCTTCTCTTTCTGAAGCAGATGCGTGCATGTGCTGCTGGACTTGTGTGAACACAAACGTAGGAATGTAGCCTGTGGGTGGTGTGGCGTAAATGACAGAGGAGAGGAAAATTGAATTAAGGATCCCTGTTTGAAATTACATTAAATTCCAGGCATTGTGTTTTTTCATTTGTCTTGAAGTCAAACAGCTGTTGTTAATAATACAGCAGATTTACTCCTGATATTTCATTTTTTTTATTAAAACATATTCAATTTCAGCCAACCATCAACTTTGTTCGTCATATAGTTTTTTTCTATAAGTGGTAATTGTGACTGGCATGTTATCACAGAGGCAACATTGAATTGATTTGACTTCATACACAGGTGCTGTTTATAATTGTTATAGGATCTATGTCCATTAGCACTGGCAAGGGGAAAGCATACTGCGCTGCAATGCTCTGTGTTATTTTTGATGCAGAGCCCCCGGAGGTGAGCCTGGAGCTGCAGCAGCAGTTTGTTCCCTGGGGTCAGAATGCTCGCTTCACCTGTAGTATCCGAGGGAACCCGCTACCCTCGGTGGTCTGGCTTCGCAACGCAGTGCCCCTCTCCCAGTCGCAGCGCCACCGCCTGACTAAACGTGTTCTACGTGTCCTGAATGTGGGGCCGCAGGACGACGGCATCTACCAGTGCATGGCTGAGAACGAGGTGGGGAGCTCGCAGGGTGCTGCCCGTCTCATCACAGTCCCAGCCGGTGAGTGGAGATACTGCAGCAGTGGCATTAATGTTTCAGTTCTGAAACTAGAGCTTTCAGTACCCCATTGTTGTCTGCTTAACATACATTGTGCTGGAACTCTGCACATCAGCCCTATATGTTTTTAATTTGGTGCAGAATAAATAAGGGTTTTTTTTTTTTTTTTTTTTTTTTAAATACTTCCTGGAGTTAGTTTTGAATGTGTCGTTTTGTTTACATTCCAATCCAGTGGTGTACTCTTGAAATTCAGGACAGAGCTGCATGTCAGAAGTTCAAACAATACTGATTTCCTTGAACGAGTTTAGTTAAGAAATGCCAAACTATCTAACTGTCTGCATCTGACATCCAAACATTAATACTCATAACAGTACAAAAGTCAAGAAGTGCCAGTTACTGATCTGTCTGCGTCTGACCTTATTTGAGCAGCCTGTACCCCTTCATTAAAACCGATAAATGTATAAAACAACAGAGAGGCTGGAAATTGACAGACTGAGCTCAAGGGTCTATCTAAAGATAGATGCAAAGAGGCCATAAACAGGGTTCGAATGAATCTGCATCGAAGCATAGTCTGTTGACAATGAAAGGTAAAGAAATGGCAGATCAGATAATCCCTGAATTAATTGATTTAATATAAAAAAGTACACATTTTATTGCTGTTTATTTTAAATATGTGCTTGTGGTATAAACAGAATACTGATCGTGATCGTTCATGGCATATGGTTTTTATTTCCTTAAATAAACCACTCTGCCCTTAATATCAGTTGATCATGCCTTTATTTTACATTCACCACTAATATATGTGTGTGTATATGTATGTATGTGTGTATATGTATGTATGTGTGTGTGTGTATGTATATATATATATATATATATATATATATATATATATATATATATATATATATATATATATATATATATATCTATATCTCACACGTCTCCAAATTCAGTACGACTGTAGTGCATGCAAAATGAAGGTATGATCTCCTGATATTAAGAACATGCAGTTCTTGTTGAAGCTCAAGTTGAATGGGACAGCTTGCAGCCAGGGTGGAGTGGTGTGTTGGGACTCTGAATGTAGTTTATGAAATTATCTTCCTACTGAACTTTCAAATCTATCAATTCATGTCCCTTTCCACATAAATATCAAACAGTTGCCTTTGCCCTTAATATTGAATCATCACTGTGGCCAGTTATTTTAAAGTGTGAACCCTCTTTCCTGCAGAAAAACTCCCGACTCAAATCATAAGGCCTGTCAATCCAGACAAAATCCTGAGGGACAAGGCCTCGCAGAAGCCTGGTCCAACACTGCCAGTCATTCCTATAACATGCCCTGTAGACGGGGGGAAAGTGTCGCCCGCTGAAGCTCCCATCATCCTCAGCTTACCCAGGACTGCAAAATCAGACTCATACGAGTTGCTATGGAAACCAAGGGACGGGGGGTCACCTGTACTGGAGTATATTGTCAAGCATAGAAAGGTAAAGAAGAAAAAAATAAGAATCGTCCTTGGATTCAAAAATGTAAAGTGACTAAGTCAAGTCGGAAAATATCAGCTGGGCTTGTAGTGTACTGATTAAATGTGTACGGTGTATGTAGTGGTGTTTATACTAGTGAGTGTTAGGTGTTAGCTATGGTTCCGATACAAAACTGATTTTATAATTTTAGAGAACACAACCTTTTTGAAATAACTTTGTAATAGAAAAAAATGTACTGTTTGAGTTACCGCTTACGAATAACGGTGCAGTTGTGACATGTAATGAAATGCCTGTGTCAGTGCTGTATCTCTTACAATATGTACTGATTTACTTTTCACCCTCAGGCCACAGACTCCGCTGATGACTGGACTGTAACCAGTATCCCAGGTAACCTGCACAGACTGACACTGGTCAAGCTGGACCCATCCAGCCTGTACGAGGTGGAGATGGCAACGAAAAACTGCGCAGGGCTCGGACAGGCAGCCATGATGACCTTCAGAACAGGTAAAGGTCATTTTCCCCTATTTAATGTCACAGTAAAGACTGATATACTAGTAGTCTCTGTTCTTAATTAGCCAGAAACTACCGAAGAATGTCTGTAAAAGCCCTGAATTAAACTAATGTTTTTTAAACTAGTTTTGTAATGTTATATGAGGGTTTTTTCTTTCTTAAACGCAAATAATTGAAACAAATGTTTGCATACGTGTGTGTGTGTGTGTGTGTGGCTCATTTCAGGTCGCAGCAGTGGACCAGAGAAGATCCTCAATGATGATCCGTGCTCCAGCGGCCAGAACCCCAGCCCATCAGATAACGCTTGTCTATCTCGTAAGTCTCTCCGTTCAGTCCCTTTCCTCCCTTATATCTTTGTGTGTTTATTTAAAAAAAAAAAAAAAAAAAGTATGTGAATGATGGGCATTGATGAAATGTTTTTGGTTTCTTTTTAATCACTCAATCATTCATCCTTGACCATCACACGCTTGAGTGGCTATGACTGAAGCATATGCACTTAATCACCTAATTAGTGAGAGAGTTGATTGGACACTGTATAAGGAGTGATTTCAACTGTTGAATTGCAAGCTTGAATAAAAGCAATTAAGAAAATCACAGAAGACAAAAAAACAATATGCCACATCTGTCAAGAGAGCAGCGCTTTCATGCAATCGGCATGTTGGAGGCTGGACTAGGGCAGTGTTCTGTGGCTCGTCGTCTTGGTTGCTCACAGCCAGCAATTTCAAACCTGGTGAGACGGTATAACCAGACACACTCCCTCAATGACGGGCCACAAACTGGGAGACCTGGAGTCACAACACCTGCCCAAGATCGACAGATCATTTTTTGCAGCATCTTTGTGATGTCAGTTGTCAGTTGTCAGTTGTTAGTCACTGCACCTGCTCTAAAACAGAGTTTGTCATTTTTCGCTCACACCTAGTGAATTTTATCCAAATATAGATTATGTGTTTCTTTAGATGCTGTGTGTGTGTGTGTGTGTGTGTGTGTATATATATATATATATATATATATATATATATATATATATATATATATATAAAATAGTAAAACAGCTGTATGTCTGCTCAAGGGGGAAATTGATTAAACTGGACGCTATGGCCAGTGTTCACTGTTGCATGTCTGCAGGCAGTCAGCTCCACTCCTTGCATGCAGGTTGTCTACTTCCATACTAATTGTACTAATCCTGGAATTCCAGGCATATTTATCTATGCTGCCTGTGGGAGGGACATTTCTAATCAGTGATTTATCCATGGCAACAAAATAAGCTACAGATAGTAACTTTAGCTATGTGACGTTCTAAAAACAAACAGATAATTTCCGAATATTGCCAAACAATTTTCAACTGCTTGTAAATTTTAAAGCTGGAACGAAAAGCCCATTCAGTTCACCCTTACATTGAAAATAACACTTTCTTTTCTGTGGTGTTAACTCTAATAGAGGTGTATGTTTTCTGTCCTCTCTTTCTCTCATGCCTAGGATAATCTGACAGTAAGTGCTCTGCATGTAGTTGTGAGGAGTGCTCTTGTGATTGCTTGTTACTGTATGTGTGGTTGATTAGACCAGGGCCAAGTACTGCACTGAAGCTGTTTATTGGTTGGCTTGGCAAAAAATTTTTTTTTTTTTTTTTTTTGTTTTTTTTTTTTTTTTTTTTTTTTTTTTTTTTTTTTTTTTTTTTTGTTTTTTTTTTTTTTTGTTTTTTTTTTTTTTTTTTTTTTTTTTTTTTTTGTTTTTTTTTGGTGTTTTTGTTTTTGTTTTTTGTGTTTTTTTTTTTTTTTTTTTTTTTTTTTTTTTTTTTTTTTTTTTTTTTCTCTTTTTTTACTGAAGCTGTTTATTGGTTGGCTTGGCAAAAAAAAAAAAAAAAAACACAGTAGGCCATATTTTATAAAGCTTTTTTTCTAAAAGGAAAAAACGTAAATAAAATAAGTACAAGCCAACATCAAGCTTCATGCAAGGGCTGTGCAGGCATCTAAATGTGCATTTTTTTTTTTTTTTTTTTTTTTTTTTTTTTTTAATATATGGTACTTTGTTTTATAAATCAACAGTTTATTTTTCCTTTTAGGAAAAAAAAATAGATGTGTGTCTATACTGGCTCAGAAGTTTATTTAATTCCATGATTAACGGTATGATAGTGTGAGTCATTTACATACATTATCTAAAAGATTTTTTTTTTTGGCTGAGCAATGCATCATTGAAGATCACTTGCGACCTGCTTGGTTTTATTTTCGCTGTTTCTTGTAAGCCGTTATATGAACTTCATTTTAATATTGACTCGTCCTGTCCTGCTCCTCCAGCTCCCGAGGCCCCTGACCGCCCCACCATCTCCATGGCCAACGAGACATCGGTCTATGTGACGTGGATCCCGCGTGGTAACCGTGGCTTCCCAATTCAGTCCTTCTGTGTCGAGTACAAGAAGCTGAAGGGTGGAGACTGGACACGGGCCACCAGCAACATCCCTCCCTCCCGGCTCTCCGTCCAGATCTCTCAACTTGAGAAAGGTCAGACACCGGACCAGCATTGTGCAATATAAGGACAGGAACCGTGTGCTCATACTGCTTCTATATGAAGAAAAACAGAAATGCTCTGCTAATAAATATTTCTTTAGAAGTGTAATGCAATAAAAATTGAATCTTGTCCTTTTTGAAATAGAGGCAAACGAGGAATATGCAGCGACTCAAATGCAGTGTATCTCTGTCTGTATACAGAGTCCTCTCTATATGAATCCCTACAGTTTTCTGAGTGTGCTTCTTGTGTTGCTTTCTGCAGGCGACTCCTATAAGTTCCGTGTGCGCGCAGTGAATATCCTTGGGGAGAGCCGGCCCAGCACTCCCTCCAAGCCCTACGTCGTTTCCAGCAGCCACCGCGTCCCAGTTGCTGGACCTATCGCTGGACCCCACATCACCTACACCGAGGCTATCAATGAGACAACCATCATGCTCAAGTGGATGGTAAGTAAATGTGTTTTTAATTGTCATGAAACTCAATTAGACAGCAAAGTGTAACTGAACACCCTGAAGCGCTTGCGAGGAATGCTGCTTCAGGGAAAGAGAGAACTTCTCTTGAGTGGCATGTTTCCAGAAGCCGGCCGATATAGGAAGAAGCTCGATTTGGCTACACTAATGGCATGAAACTAAAAGGGGGTTTTAAACAGAATAAATTTGACTGTAAACTTAAAGAATGCTGGTGATGTATTTTAACTGTCCAATCGTTTGTCTCCCTGTCCTCCTGAAGTATACGTCTTCCTTTAACAACAACACTCCAATCCACGGCTTTTATATCTACTACCGGCCGACAGACAGCGACAATGACGGCGATTACAAGAAAGACGTGGTCGAGGGTAAGAGGGTTTGTTGTATTATCAAAGCAATAGCTCTTTTTGTAGTGAAAGTTTCTGACTGTTCTGTGTCGTGCCGAGGCCAGGATATTAACGCAGTGCTTGTTCTGTTTCCTGTTCAAGGTGATCGACACTGGCACTCCATCGTCCACCTAATGCCAGAGACCTCCTATGACATCAAGATGAAGTGTTTCAACGAGGGCGGGGAAAGCAAGTACAGCAACGTCATGATCTGCGAGACCAAAGGTGAACAGTTTTTCAATTTAAAAAAAAATTTAAGAATTCAGACTTCCTGCGTTTTTGTTTTTAGATTGTAGTATTGTATAAAGAGCACAGTACCAGCACTAAACATTACTTTTTGCATCTCCCTAGCTCGCCGGTACCCACGCACCACAGCCCGCCCGGTGTCTCCTCATCCCAATGCAGGCCATCGAGAGGTGGCAGTGCGCTCCAGTGATCTGCCCTACCTCATTGTCGGCGTGGTGTTGGGTGCCATCGTCTTCATCATCGTGGCTTTCATCCCATTCTGTTTGTGGAGGGCCTGGGCCAAACAGAGTGAGTATTGGAATTGCAAGTAGCCAGTGATCGCTGCAACAGAAACCAAAAGTAGCGGCAAAGTAACTGAGAGTTGATCAGGTAGTCCTTGTCGGCTGCAGCTCCCTGGGTACTTGCTTCCCTGACACCTGCAAATGAGAAGCATTCCAAAATATTGCTTATTAATAAATAAATACATTGGTTTCAAACTGTGTCTTTTTAAAATGCATTGCATGGAGATGGTGTATTTAAACCTCTTTTACAGTGATGACCCAGTGAGGCAGCAATAGGTGTTAGATACCTTAACTGGGGGCTTGTCTGTTGTTGTACACCAATGGTACTATCTCCTGTTTTGTAGCAATAATTTTTTTTTTTCATGTACATGGTAGATTATACAGTCAATTAGTCTGAATGGGTAAATGGTTCAATTAAATTGTACTGCCAAAGTGTTTTATTTTTTATTTCATGTAGTGTTTAAAATGACTCCTATATTCAAATTGGATGAAATGGCAAAATTTATGGTTATTCATCCTCTTCTAGAGCAAACGTCAGACCTGGGATTCCTGGCTGCCAGCCCGCCAGTTTCCTCGTGCCAGTACACCATGGTGCCTCTCCGGGGAGTGGCTGTGCCCAATGGGCACTGTGCAGCTGACAGAGCCACTGTCGCGCTCAACGGGGCTCATCACCCACTGTCCAGGAACGACTGCACTACCTCTGGAAAACACCTGAACTATAGCCTTGCTGGGCTGCACCAGGTAGACTGCTGCATTTCATATTATGCACATGAGTTCTCTTTTAATTCGAGGGCTGGCAAATCAATTAAAGCCTGAATTCAGTCTGAATTCACACAGTGTAAGCTTAGAAGTGCTGACCGTAACAGTGCTATGACAGTCGTTACCGTACACCTGGGTTATGTTTTTCTGGAAATCTCATTAAAACATGCCCTGCCTGCAGTGGAGGTGGGGATGGAGTTTGAAATGCTTCAGCTATCACGATGCTGTTAACACACTGAGATCAGAGTGAGCGTTCAGAGCCGCTCAGCAGGTTAAAAGCTCTCCTCTGAGGATCGTGTTTCAGTTCAGGTCCCAGTTGTGAAATCGGGGAAGCTCCTCAAGCGTGAATGTGAAAAATGTTTCTGCTGATCTAATAATGCCTTGGTTGTCTTGAAACAATCTTCAGAGAATGTTGTCTGCTCTCTGCTAATCCCCAGCTAGAAGTGTCTATATTCTTTAAACTGTATTTATAACTTTAGATTTTATTTATTTATTTTTTGGATGCTTACAAAAGTGGGAGTAATTAACTGGAACTTTTTATAACAAACCGCTTTGAAAGTTTAAGACTGCGACAGCCGAAGCAATGTGCCCAGCAGTATTGCCAATGCTCTTGAACCCAAACGTGCCTGTTTAAGTGGGGTAATATAGCCTTGGGGGGCAATGAGTGATTGTTACTCCTCTATTTCAGGGTGAACTGGAATGCAACAGCTTGCTGCAGGAGAACATGATGTGCAATGGTAGACCTGCAGGGTACCGATATTCTGAGCGGTAAGTTCACTTTCACATTAATGTGAAATGCTTTGTATAACTTATGATGTTGTATACTTGGTCTGTTCAAATATCATGTTTTTCCAATGCCGTGTATTTTATTTTTAGGGACAGGGAGCAACATTAGACTAGTTTGTTTAAAGGGATGCAGACTACATATCTCCTGAAGACCTCCTACTATCTGCATGTCTAGAAGGTTAATCATCAGGGCTGATGAGTAGCAAGCCATCTTTTACTCAGTGTGGACTTTGTGTTTATTTAACCCCAGGTTGCCCGAGCACGACCATGAAGAAAACTCGTTTCTCCCAGACGACTCCACCCACCAGCTTCTCAACTCTGGTGATCACCGGGACCAGGCCAGCAGAGTGTGCCATGTGACAGGGAATGAGGCCCCATGTTGCAGAATAGAGGGTGCACGGGAGATCCACATGAATGGTGGTAAGAAGCCTCCCTGGTGATTTCTTTCATGTTTTTACAAACAGAAATGCACTACAGAGTTCCATGTTAGATTTAAAGATTCTCCTAACCCCGAGGGACCTGTTTTAAAGATCCTAGGAAGTGACGGTATGGGGTTTGTTACACTGATCGAAACAGCACCACCAAAAAGCGGGGTTTGTGAAAACCAACGTCTATAACAGCATGTGTTTCTTTTTATTTATGTCTTTTCAAAGTAAAATGGCAGGCTTGTTCCTGTTTATAATATTTAAACAGTGACAGTAACCCCCACTTTTAGATCATTTGAATAGCCACTGTGTCTTTTTAAAATAACTCTGATATCTTGGCAAGATTTTCTTTTAATCGTATTGGCAGGTTCGGGGAAAATGTTGCCCCATATATTTCTTTAATGACTAAACCTGCTGCAATGTATTGTATAGAGAGCAAGGTTTCTAATACAGCTCTTCTTTTGTATGTAGGCCCTCCATGCGTTGCTGTTTTAACTCCGGTTGAAGTTGAGAGCCCTGAAACACTCCAGTCTCCGAGCAACTGCTCCACACAGCAGCCCCAAGATACACCAGGGCCGGAAGTAACCCAGGAAGAAGTGATATTGCCACACAACACCAGCAAGGAGCAGAGCGGGCAGCTACAGAACCACGACCACAACAAGGAGTAACATACTGCCAGAGAGACTGGGGAGGGCAGGAGTATTTATTTTTGTATAACAAACATATTTATATATTTATACATTTGTAAATAAATTGGTATGCGTTTTGTTATACTGTTTATATTTGTGTGTGTGTGTGTGTGTGTGTGTGTGTGTGTGTGTATGTGTGTATATATATCTCAGAAATGTTTAAACGAACCCTGTTCTGTACAAGAACTGATCTAATATACGTCTCGCTTTATGAAAAGATGTCTTCGGAGGAATGTAGTACCATTGTTTTCTTGGTAGTTATTCACTAGTTCATATTTAAGTTTTAAAGAAATAATATATCTACATTAAATTTGGCTACGACTCCTCCGTAATTACCCTTTGAGAAAAACTGGCACCTCCCGTTTTCTTTTCTGCATTCAAAATAATGTCAAAAGGTGATAAATCTTTTTAAGTGACGTCAGAAGCTTGGCTTGTCTGTTAAAAAAAGGAGTTCTTTTTGTTTATTTTTTTAAACATTAGAAGTTCCAAAATTTCACGCTTCAGTTCTGAATTACAAAAAACATAAATAACGCTCCGTAAAACGTGATACATTACTGTAGTTTATAAAACGACTGAAAAAATGTTTTGATCAGACTGAACTTGTCAGAAGTCTGGCTTCTCTTTTCAACGTGTAAACAGTTTACTTTAATTGCGTGTTTACTTCACCACACTGATTTTGGTAGTGTACTAAACAGTAAAACCATTCAATATTAACCTTTCTGATCGTACTGTTTCCGAGGTTACTTTAGTTTGAAAAATCGCCATTGGTACATTTCCATAGGCTTTGACTTGAATATCAAAGCTATAAAAAGCAGGCACTTAACAAAAAGAAAAGGAGGCCACTGACATGGCCGGTATCTTCTTTTAACTTGAGATTTTTTTGAACAGAACTCAAGAAACATTGATGCTACAATCCTCGAACAACACATTGTCCACTGCAATGCTTAGAGTAATTTCTGTTTTAAGAAATGACATTGACTCCCGGACCATGTACACAACTGAAGGGGGATTGGCCTCTGTTTTCTGTGTTGTGGTGATGTATCGTCCATCAACCCAAATTTCTTTACATATATAACGGTTGCCTTTTATGTAAGCCAACCGTGTGTCCCCCCTTGTCTATAATTGACTATAATTGCTGACCCATATTTGGATCGGTCTGAGTCCATAACAAGCATTTTGGCAGCAAATTAAAGTGTGAGATACATGCCTCAAACCTCTATGCTAACTTGCTGGACTGTTTGAACTATGACCAGTCCAGTAAAGACATTTGGTTGGCAAGCTATAAATAAAACCTGAAGGTTACATTTATAAAGTGTTACAGTAAGTGTGTAAACTGCAATGTACTTATTACTGAAATTCTTTATGAATGTTGCTGTATTCGCATGATTCCTATGTACAGGGCTGGCGTGTAGTTGGTGTATATCCACATGTGCATGTGCTAGACAGCGCAGAGTTGATACTGGCACAGAACCACACACAGGGAACACTGTGGGGCCGGATTCTGTTTGATTTCTTATTTGTGTTTACATTTTTATTTTATAATTACTTAACCATGTAATATGCGCATATGGGCGTTTTTTATGTTGCCTTGTTGTGTTTCCTGTGGTGGTTCTGTGCCAGCCCAGTACCAATAAAAAACAAGAAGTGTCCGCTAAGTAAAGCCCCAGCATGTTTGGATATACCTCAAGCTACTTCATACCAGCCCTGTAAGACAATGTGTGATCAACCTGGAGCCTAGACAGAGTTTTCCTTCAGACCTTATTACATTGCTAATTACTGTCAAGTCATGTTTCATGCTTTGGGATGAACACTGACCTTCCTGGAGCTTACCTACATATATATTAGTAATCAGTGTGTGCATCTCAATTATCAGACATTCCTAATGTCTGTGTATTCACTGTATATTTGTGGTTTTGCATGGTCAGGGTTTTTTTTTTTTATATAGAAAATAATATAAAACTATATTCTTAATTGCTGTCATTATTGATATTCTTGTCTGCTATTTTGTTAAATTGTCAAACTACTTTTTAAAACTCTTAAGGTTGCTAGTTCTGAAAAATGTTGAATAGAAATCGATCCTTTTTATGTTGTAAAATCCTACCATTGCGATAACACTGACCCTTCATGGTGTATCGTGTGTGTGTGGACTGCTAGAATGTTAATATTTTGGCCAGTTTATTTCAAAGCTAGAACCCATGCTGTGGTTACTCGGCTCCCAAAAAATGCTGAATTCTTGGGACATGGAATTGTTGCTTCGCTGTATCGCGTGTGCAGAAATGAAGGATGTAGTCTGTATTCTGTATACCACTCCTGGTAATGTGTAGCCTCCTGTACTGATCAGTTATATTTTGTTCTGTCACGTATTATGCCTGTATGCACTTATGTACAATAGCAAATGCATTTGCAAATACTTCGTTAAAGCAAGTAATGCATGTAAATAAAGCCGTACAAATTAAACAGGTTTTGTGTTTTGTTTGTACTTTTGCAAGTGATGTATTTTATTGAATAAATGCCTTGCCAGCAGGATCAGCCTGTTGGCTCACTCGTGGGATTTTTTTGACATGTATTATGAAAAATTAAGTATGTGTTTCAAGCCCATTACAGATGTTCTATCAGTAAAATGTAGTGTTTTTTTTATTGAAAAATATGTTTTTCTCTTTAGAACACCCCATTAAAAGCTGTTATAGCTGGGGTTTCCCTGTTGCACAATTCTGTTCACTATGTTGGTTTCACATGGAAGAAAACAAAATATCTGGTACCCAACTAAGATTTGTTTATTTTAAACTACATACACAAAAATAAAAGAATAATTCAAGAAACAAATGTTGCAATCCATTCTGATTTTGTTTTAGTGCTGATGAAAGGTGATGGACAATCGTGTACCCTCAGTTTCCTCTCCTAGCTGTTACCCCTCCTGGCACTCCCAAGCACAGACAGCAACACTGGGGGCTTGGTTGAAACCACCAAACTATCTGTGGACTAGTTCAAATCCCACCTCTTACACTGTGTGACCCTGAGCAAGTCACTTCACCTCCTTGTGCTCCATCCTGCGGATGAGATGTTTATGTCCTATTGTAAGTGACTCTGCATATAATGTGCAGTTCACAGCCTACCTCTAAAGCGCTTTGTGATGGTGGTCCTCTGTGAAAGGCACTATATAAAAATTAAGATATTATTATGCTCTTACCCCATCACCCAGTGTGGCTTCAAACTGGAAAACATTGAATACGTTACCGTCTGTTTCCATATTGCTTGCTTCCTTTTCAGCTTAAAAAGGACCCGCAGTATCTGATCTCACTGGACAGACCTTCACTTCATTTTAGAGCAGTTCATTTGTTTTGGTTAAGAAATCAAATAAATGATTTAGGACAGAATGGATTGAAGCGGTATGTATTGATGATACTTGAGATCTTTGAGAACAAACTGGGTCAATTCCAAGAAACAGTTCAGGTCTTATTTTAAAACATTTTACAAACTACATTTCTACGAATAACAAAAATAAGAACTATCCAGTAACCTCCACTCCATCAATGTAATTTGAGAGAGCCGTTCTGAAAAGCAGACACTTGATTTTACATAAATAGTCTTGCATGCAAGAATTACTCAGGGATTTTTGGAACAAGGGTCTGGAAATACTGCTTTAGACAGAGAAGCCAAAACTCAATTACTGCATTCTAACAAGCTTAATAGGCCTGACTGAACTGAAGTCTGAGGCAGACTTGAGAGAAAACAATGTGTGTTTTTTTTTTGGAGGTGTTGGCCTAATATGTAGGAATGGAATATCCAGTCCTGGAGTCGTACTGAAGAAATGTCCTACTTCTATAGCAAAATATCCCAAGCCTATTCCAATGGAACCCACATTAATTCTGCTGGGAAGATGTGTTTTTTAAGTTAATGAAATGGTGAGAGCGCTTGCAGTTAGTACTAAAAGACTTGAGCCGTGGGGAGTGAAGATAGCTGCCCATGCAGAATGGCTCAGTCTTGCAATCAATTAATCTGAATAACGACACGGGCTGGTTGTCTCTTCGTTCTTTTTGAAGGGCACAGCATTCTTCCTAAAAAAAAAAAGGGTCAGGCACAGAATATTGTTGTTGCTTGTACAGAAACAAGAATCTGGGAGTCAATCAACCGGGGCTCAACACTTGCATTTTTTCTATTAGGTAGACGTTTTGCGCGCTGCACGATATCATAACCAGAAGTACGATGCTTGTAAAGCAAAGATAGGTGCTTGTAGAACTAGAACCCGACTGCTTATACCCCATCTATTAGTCTGGTTATTCGTCATGTAATAGTAATAATAATAATAATAATAATAATAATAAAGAAAACAATTAAGTGTGATGAGTCATCCCAAATTTTCTGGAGAGCAGAATAATATATTGTTATTGATTTAATATCTAAATAAAACAATTATGTTATTAAACCAATTGTCAGTGCTAGTTGCTAGTAACTAGGGTGCATTTTTTCTTCGGTTCTGAAATGATATATAGCATAGGATACTTACAATAATGTATTATAGCTTATAAAGTTAGCATTTATCTATCTCCTTGTAAAACACATCTTCATATGTAAGTGTTTGCAAAATATTGAAATAAATTCATGACTCAGAATACACACAACACCAGAATACATCTCGAGTTTGTTTTGGTCAAAACCAATACAAGTATATTTGTGTGACACTGACATTGTTATTTTATGCTACTGCAATATAATTACTGTATGTAAATATGCAAAATGTCATGATTTGTAGACTTGTTAAAAGGCTTAGTACATTGTCCTAAGTTTGTAGCAACGCATTGTAATGGTCACCTGCTGCCCTCTGGTGGCAAAAAGTGAACATTTTAGGTTCCTCTCATTCTTTTTAACTGCATCTGAATGGTATAGTGATGTATTTTTTACACTTTAAAATTACAAGGACAATTATTTTTTTCAAACAATAAAAATAACTATTGCTGTTGTCACAGATATAAATTAAAAAAAAGCAAAACCAGATTATTTCAATAGAAACTCTTTAATAATCAAGTCTTTATATATTTACAAATATCTACAGACAATACAAAGTTTTTATTAAATTTAACAAACATGTACAATTCCAAACAAACGAGCTCACATTGTAAACCCTGATTGTTGCTGAACCCCTCAATGAGTTTTTAATAACAAATCAAACATGATCAAATTCTGTTTGCATAAACCAATAACCTGACTTCAAAGATGTTCAGATTTCAATTAGTGTTCTTCTTTACACACTTGATATCAAAAACAAAAGAAAATTCACAGCACTGTTTAGAGCAGCAAGTGTAAAGCACGTATTGCTCATAACCACTGGGCTTCTCATCCACATTATTAAACACAGGCATTAGAATCAGCATGTCAAACTACCTTTGAATACATGAGCTGATATTTTTTAAGAAACGTGGATCGAATTCATTCCCATTAGCAACCACTAATTCCCACATTGGGTGGCACACGGTAATGGAATCGCTGTGGAATCGTTCACATTACATTGTGATACATTATTAGAAGTATCTCCGTATTTCATTTGATTCTTGTCCCCCAATTTCTCTTAACTTTCATGGTTTTTACAATCGTTCTGGGTGGTTCCGAGTTCCTCTCTACTAGAATCTACCTGATTTTATAGACGATGCCGGATAGATTCTGACATTGAGGAAATGTCAGCGTTGGAGCAACAGAACCACACAGAATGATAAAGTTAACGGTAGGGTGAAAAGATAAATAAAATCAGTTTAAGCTACGCATCATTTCATTCGTGGCCATTGTTCTGAAATTAACAGTACAACAACAGGAAATTCAACATAATGTTTGTACACTATTCAGCTTCCACTATAATATTTCATTGAAGCCGTGTGAATTTGCTGCCCCCAAATAACGTACTATTACTTGTGGGCTAGGACATTATAAAATCAATCTGAAAGGAGCTTGCTTTAAATCCCAAGTCTAAGGAACCAGACCACCTTCTTTACACTGAAGCGCTCTGCATCATGTACTGTATACGTCCTGTTGAAATAACGGTGCCAACTTTGGCCGATGAACAAAGGCTTGAAAGTTAATAAAAGCTGCTGACAGAACTGTGAACCCATTTTGGGGCAGCTTTAAAAGGCAATGCAAGCACAAAATCTTCCTTATCACAAGTTGCCTTTCAACATAAATTTTACAAATTAGCAGTGCTAAGGGAAGTCAGTGAGTGGTGTACAAACCTGTCACTCCTCGGTGCTTGCTTTGGCTTTTTACACAGCAAGCCAAGAAAACTGCTGTTCCTTCTACACTGGCAAATCAGGGGCTCCCATTTTCAAAGCACGCAATGAAAATAATGATTAAAAAAATATAGGAGATACAGAAACGTGCTTTTTATATAGAAAAACTCAGGAGCAGGTGGTGTCTTGCCAACTTCCCTGTACAGCAAACCCAATTTCAACATCAGGAAGAGCTGTTCAGAATGCCAAGAGGAGACAGGAATTCAGACACCGGTAATGTAACCCTTGTATCCGTGTATAAATGATACAATACCCTACAGTGACACACAACTGACAATCGAGTCACTCAAACATTACTGAAAATGCAGACATGCCTTACACTTCAAAATACAAAACAGCCTCCATCTATCTCTGTAGCATGAACCTACGTCACTGATGCTCCCTCACACTTTAGCGAGAACACAAATATACTATGATCTTATAATCATCAGCTGTTGGCATCAGTTTGGCTCAGCTGCCATTTCAAAAGGAAAGTAACATACCCAGCCAGAACCCACACACTAAACAGGCCATCTTAAATGATTGGAGTTTTAATTTTTTAAAGAGTGGTTTACCTAATATAAGAATAGACAATTGCATTAATCACTGGTGTCATCAGTAGTACAACTACAATTTTTTAATTGTTTTGTTAAATTATAGCTAAAGTAAAAACAGTAAGACTTGTTTTAAACTAACAAATAAAGTTGAGAAGGTACCTTTTGGTTCCAAATATTACAGAGACTATCTAGCCCCATCTTCTGGCTGAAGCACAAATGATAAAACAGCAACAACTGCACTACTGTAGCAAACCATTTAGGAGGTCTGAGACCCAACACTGATGTCCATTTTCATGGCATTAGAAACTGAGAAATAAACACATTAGGATAGCTTAGAACTTTAGTTCTAGAACTTTAATTATATTGAAAAATAATGGGAGTTTGTTAAACTTATATATGTTTTTGTTTAATTTAGGTGAACTAATTTGTTATCACTGATGATAGAATTGTTTTCAACAGTGAAATGCATGATTTTATATAGGCTTTAAAAAAAACATAAAAGATTAAGTTAAAAGTTTTGTGATTAGGGTCGATTAGTGCTATTATAATTTAAACAGCAGCTTAAAACTGAAGAGAATTTAACCACAATATTACTTTTTGCACTAGTTTCAATTACCTGGTTTGAAATGCCACAAGCAAGTACCAATGATGTACTGCATCAAAGATTACGGTACAACATTACCATCATTCCACTTTGTCAAAGTGCAAAATGGTGCAAACTTATCACTGCTGCAAAAGCTTAATATTTTTAGTGCAATGTGCATGATGAATTAAAATGTACTGCAATTTCCCGCCTCCCTCCATCTTCAAATATCCTGTACATTTTGCCTCCAGTAATCTACACTGCATCTAATGATAGATTATTATTATGATTTCCAAAATTTAAAGAGTAAGAGCCGGGGTTCTGAAAAATATAGCTTTATACGGCCCCAAGTGTTTGTGGCAACTGCTTAAATAACGTATCTGGAATTTTTCTTTTCACTGTAATGTTTTTACACCTATAACGGTAAAGTGTTTGAAAGCTCTTTTGTGTGCGCTCAAATGCACTGGGGTTTGAAATCTGTCCTCTAAATCACTGCAGGAAAAAATCCATTAAAAAAAATAACAGCAAGTGCTCTAGTTTTTCTGTTCAAAGTTGCAAGTGTAAAAAGTCAGCAAGTTAACAATGAAAAGAAAAATTACAGGTATGTTATGTAAACAGTTGTAGCAACACCTGGGGACATGGAAAGCTATATTTTTTGGAACATTGCTACTTACTGTTTAAGACATTGCTAGGACTAGGCTTACACATGGCGTATTTTTCAGACAGCTGAACTACCATCATGTCCTAGAATATGGCTTATGTTGTGCGCTGGTCTGTTGGAAGGCTGCTTGGTGGTGTCAGAGGTGGTAGTGTTAGTCAAGGAGAGCAGGGGAGACATGGGCATGGCTGAGCCGTCAGGAGGCAGTGCAGTAGCGATTTCGGGAAACAAAGAGGTTAGGTTAAAGTTGGATAGGTGGGGAGTGATGCCCGAGGTGTTGGCCATCGCCATCGGGGGCATGTCTGGAAGCAGAGGAAAGCTTGGCTGTGCAAAACCTACTGGCCGGGGAGGAGACAGAATGGAACCAAAGCGGTTGTTCAGACCCCCACTGTTAGCCTTCTCTGTGCTGGGGCTGGTGAACATCTGATTGGAGAAATACTGTATGGAGATATCGTTAGACAGGCTTGGGTGAGCAGGAGTAGAGTATGAAGGGTAGAAAGAGGGCAGGGTATTCTGTGGCTCCACTGGTATGATAGCTGGTGTTCGTGTAGCACTGGGTTGGGTAACTGGAGGGATAAAGGAAGCATTAGAATTTATGGGAGGATTCATGCCACTTTCAGGAATAAATGAGAAGCCAAAGTTCTGTGATAAGGCATGCTGGTCTGTGGCTAGGTTGTCAGCTGAGACTTGTGGACTGTCGGCCATAAAGCGCACAATGCTTCCACGTCTCTCAGCAGCAATCTGCTGGCGAATCATACCACTGTTTGAGGTTAGAGTAATATGGGTGTTTGGGTCAAAGGTGTTGCCTTGCCTTTGGTTTCCAGACCTAGTTCTTTCAGAGGGACGTATTTTCGAGCTCTGGGCGTCCTGTGCTGGGTGCCTAGAGCGGTGGCTTGCAGATGTGTTTAGAGAGCGAACTGTGGAACGGCTTTGCTCAGAGCTGCCATGAGAGACCACAGTATGAGGAAGGACTGGCCTGACACCAGTCCCATGCATGTTGGTGGTAACCTGTTGATTCAAGTGACTCTTGTTCCCTTGACTATCATTCATCCTCATAGAGGTGGGCTTTTGTGCAGCAACAATAGGACTCGTGTTTTTGTTCTGGATGTCCCCGGCTGCAGAGGAGCTGGAGAAGGAAATATTTACAGAGTTGTTTCTGGAGCTAATCACGCCTAAGGGCATGTTGCAGCTTTCCCGGTTCGGAGCCTCACTCTCTCTCCTTACGTGGACACTCTCCCTGACTGGAGGACAATTATATTCCATACTGACCGGTGGACAGCACTGAGCATTCCTCTGGTGATCAGAAATCCTCTGGTTCGCACTGATTGGTTCCCCAAGGTGAGGAGCCAGCAGGCTCTGCATGAAGCTTTGATGGCAGGAGTTCTCATTCTCTCTAGATGGAATACCACTCCCTGCTTGAGCTGGCTGGTAAGATCCTCTTTGTTGCCTGTCAATGGATGGGGCTTGTCCTATTCTAAAACCTTGCGACTGCATTCCTCTATGTGATGGCACCACTTTAGCTGCCATGTCGCTGTTTCGGGAAGCCTGCACTTCAAAGTTGGGTATCTGATGCTGGTTACCCCCAATTGTCTTAAACGGGGGACACTCTGAAACTCGCTGAACATCAGAAACTACAGGGTGTTCTACCGAGATCCTGCCTTGTATGTTGTGCACTATACCTTTGCTCCTTGAAACATCAAGGTACGACCTCATATCAGACTGCTCCTGATTCACTCGAGGACCTTGGATGGACATACCCATTCTTTGCTCTGTAGTGGAAGTGGATTTCCCAATGAGCGCTTCAGCAGAATAATTAGAAATCCTGTTCCTTTCCTGCCTGGTTGGAGTACATGTTATATCCGAAGGTCGGGATACAATGCTTGGCTGTGAAGTCATCTGTTGCTCTAAAGTCCTGGAAGTTATCAGCATCTGCATTTGATTTTGCCCTAAACCATGATCAACCTGAACTCCTTGTTGCCGACTGTTGCTACCCTCTTGCTGTTGTTGTTGTTGATGCTGCTGCTGTTGATGCTGCTGATGCAGGATTTCTTGACTGAGATGGCCTTGGGGATGACCGGCATGGTGACTCCTGCTTGTGGATGGGTTCTCACACCCTTTCTCTGGGTGTGGCCCTCCAAAATGCTGTTGCTGCTGCTGTTGTATCTGCTGTTGAAGGTGCTGGTGATGAGAATGTGGCGGTCCACCTTTCTGCTGTATATTCTGATCCCCACCACCACTGTGGTGCTGCTTCTGCTGTAAAGACATCTGGGGTCCAACCTGTGCTCCTCGTAGAAGACCTCTCTTCTTCTGCATGTGGACTTCTTGCTGCATAGTCCTCTGCTGGTGGATGCTATGGTGCTGTTGGGAGACTGGCTGACTCTCCGATTGAGTAAGGTGGTGCTGTAGTTGATATAAATGATGCCTTTCTCTTATTTGTCCCAGAAGCTGCTGTTCTTGCTGTTGTTGCTGCTGCTGCTGCTGTTTGAGATACGGATTGTTGCTGTGAAGGTGAAGCGCTGCTTGGGAAGCAACATGGTGGGGATGCTGCTGTAAATGCTGTCCACTTTGCTGACCTTGTTGTTTCTCCTGAATTGCAGGCTGGGGCACACATTGTATCTCGGATTGCCTCAGAACTGAATGCATGAAACTGTTTGTTGAAAACAAGGTGCTGAGACCATCATGACCCTGGTTGTTGTTACTTGAGATGACCGAGCTTGTGGAACTAGAAGGAAGTTGGTTAATCATAATTTGAGGATGTTCCGGCACATTCTCCAGGGCTCTGCCCAATGCAGACTTGACCTCAAGCCTTGTTATACTGGAGCTGTGGCACTGCTTCTGTCGCTTGTTTGTTGGAAGGAGGAGGTCCTCTTGAGAAGAACGCTTGGAAGCATCCTTGTGATGTTCGCTGTTCTGCTTCAAGTGTAAATCGTGAACAACCTGGCTTCTCATGGCAACATTCTTGTGAGTGTATTCCAACATTTGTGTTGGTCCACTACACTGAGTCGTGAAAGAACTGGAAGATGACCTTGGCATGTTCACTGAAACTTGAGGGTGGTCTGGAGGATTCAGGTTAGAAGAACAGACGTAAGTTTGGCTAACAGTGTTCTGCTGTATTAAGTTATTAACACTCAGACAGCCTGCTGAGGTTGATGAATGGGAGGCTGAAATTAACACGGGTAGATTTATACCAGCAGAACTGCTGCTAACCGTTTTTGGTCTTTCATTGCTTACCTGAACCTGGGAGGGTAACTTTACTGGTTGAACTTCTGTGTGTTTCGAAATACTTTCCTTTACCTCCTGATTTTTTTTAGGCTGTTGGCTGCTATCTTTCTCTTTGTTGACGGATGGAGGCTGCTGGTTTATAGAAACTTGTCCATGTAAGTGAACTTCAGAGCCACTGGTTACACCTTTCTTGTTTTGGCTTTCTTCGTCAAAAATGGCTGTGGCTGCAAGAGCCAAGATATCCGCTTGTTCTGAGAAACTGAAACTGTTGTACATGTTTCCCGACGTACCAACGCAAGGGACATCTTCTCGATTGGCATTGGGGAGCATGGATGCCACAGAGAATCCCCGGCTGCTGCCAGAGCTGGTGGACATTGGAGAGTCTGACTGCCTATTGGAAAGCAAAGAATTGCCTGCACCCTCATGATCTGGTACACTAGCCTGCTGTTGTGGGGCATTTTCCTTGTTGACCAACAAAATATCTTGGTTATGATCTTCTTTATCAGTTAAGTCACTAGACGGTGGCTCCTTCGAGCCAGAGCAGCTAGTGTTTAAATCATCTTGAGCTGTTGTCTGTTTAGGTTCTGGTGCAATGGATCTGGCCTGGGATATGGAAGATGATGATGATGATATAGCAGACTCTGGTCTTTGAATCTTAGGCTCTGGAAAACTGACAGATGTTGTAGAAGTTCCAGATCTGCTGCAGGAAACTAAGTTATTATTTTGGGTTTCACATCCTATGGATTGTAGCGGAAGAGTATTAAGGCAAGACATTGAGATCTGAGCAGACAGTTCAGAAATGTTGGTCATTATGCATGACAAAGATTCAGACGAGGAAGTGTTGGTGGAGGACACATTTGTTGTCTGGCTGTCTTGAAAGGTTGTTTGTGGCAGGGGCAGTGCTGTTTCTTCCACACACAACGCTGGGGTAATTAAGCCTGGCTGTTGCACTGTGACGGATTCAGCAGGCGCAGAACAGGATGATGCAGTAGTTCCGACTGGCTCCTTTGCAACATATTCATTACTAAGAGCAGACTGGGACAATCCAGAAGACACTACAAGCAGAGCAGAGGATGTTACCGGTGTATTGGCAGTTGACTCTGATGCAGCTGTTAGGTGCTCCGATACAAACTGAGTCTCCTTACTTGGAAGTTGTGGTTGCACATCAACATTTGCCATCTGGCTCCATGAAGGTTTAGATGCCTTTAGAGGTGAAGACCGTTGTTTGGAGGGTTTCAGTTTCTTTGAAGAAGTCCTTTTAGGTTTGGAACCTGCAGGTGTGCTGGGTTTCTTTAACATTGTCACTGCACTTGTGCTGCAGATGCTTTTTGATATCGAGCAGACAGATAAGTTGCTGGGTGTGCTTGTACTGGAGGCTACAACACTGATGTTGGATATGGGGATGTTTATCTGGCTGCTAGCAGATGATGCTCCTTGGGTAGAAGTCTGACCCACAGAGAGTGGCACACGGCTCTGGCCAGCCATCTGCGAGATACTCTGATTCAAGTTAGAGAGAGCGCCTAAAGTGTTAAGGGCTACATTTGTTGTTGGGTCTTCACAGGTTGTGGGCTGAACAATTTGCATGGGGTTCTGGCTGGACACTCCACGGGAAGGCTTTACTGGCTGCAACGCAAATATCTGACCATTCACTGAAATGGTCTGAGCTTGCTGTTGACTGTCAGAGGCAGCAAGTGGTCTAGGGAGAATATGCACAAGGTGTTTGCCACCCACAGTTTGGAGACTTGGGGTCTGAACTGGGCAACTGGAAGTAACAACATGATTGGCTACTGGGACAGCAGATGGTGCAACAGTTGTTTGTTGATTATGAAGTACGGCATTCTGATTGGCTGCTTGAATGATTACTATTTGCTGACATGGAGTTTGATTGGCTATGCCCTCCCTAACCACAGCTGGTGTTGGGCCAGTATTGGCTGGTTGTAGGATGACAACGTTTGGATTAGCACCAGTTTGAGGGACGGCTGCACCAGCAGGATTAGTCATCTGGATAACCTGCATCGCTTGTAGCAATGGGAGGACATTAGGTTGTGGCTGAATAGCAATCTGGGGCTGTGCTAACACGGGCTGTATAGGAACAGAGTGAAGAGAGGGCAAGGAAACCGCAGCTATTTGTGAATGTGCTTGCTGCCTACCTGCAGGGCACAGAGAAGTCCCTTTCAAGCCAATTGGAGCGACTACGTTGCACCCATTAAGAATCCCGCTGTCTAATGATGCATTTGTGACTGTTTCATTCATCGAAGTGGGCATAATACCAGAAGGCATTTGGTTCAAAGGCTGCACTGTGTTTCCAGCAAGCTGTAGTGTAGTCCATGTGGTCTGGGTGTTACCACAAGCTATCCTGGTAAAAGTGTCGACACTGTTTAAATCATTGCTGATACTGGAAGAAGAACATGGGATAGAGCAGGTATTATCTAAACATGGGAAAGTATTGATAGAAGTCAAAACTTGAGCTGTGGCTGTTGGTGGCATGCTATGATTTGCTACAGATGTGCTCTTATTGAAGGTGGAAAGCTTTTCAGAAATCAAGGTTCTCAGGGGAGGGGCTTGTAATGAAGCCTGCAACGCTGGCTCCTGTAGAACTGAATTAGATTTACTCTGCTGTAAATGCAATGGCTGCAGATGTAAAATATTTGAGGTGTTAACATTTGCTGGAATGGTCTGTGCTGAGTTTGCAGTCTGTGGTTTGCTGCTGGCAGCTGAAAGTGCTGTTTGATTTTGCACATTAGTTCTAGTTGTGAAACAGTCAGGAAGGACATTCCGGGAAACGGAAACAGGCGCACTTTGTGTGTTCTGCACCGTTCTGGCAGATGTATAGTTGGCAATGCTGTTTTTAGTCGTAGAAAGTGTGGTGGGAAGGCTTGGCTGAGCCTGCTGTTTTGCACATGTTGTAGGTGCAATGTCCTGCAGCTGGGTCCCTTTCCAGCAGAGTTCAGGGGCAGTCATATTACACATATTCTGTATAGTCACAGGATCAGCAGTCTGCTCCTGTAAACTCGGCCCAGCATTCACCACCACATTCTGGATTACAGCTTCTGGACAACTGGGATTGACCTTGTTGCAGTTTGAGAAAACAATGATTCCCTTCTGAACCTGGTGGGTAGGAATGACCATTGCCACTTTAGCTTTTTTCATGTTTCCTCTCCAATGGACAGTGGGGTCATCCTGGAAATTGATGCCATTAGCCTTCAACAGTTCAATGTAGTGGCCATTCTCCTTCCTCAGGTCTTCTTGTTGTTTCCTGAGTCTTTTAATCTCTTCAGCTACAAAATTCAAAACAGTGAATTCAGTTTAACAGTTAAAAAAAAAAAAGCTTTGGTAACAATTCTAACAACACAACCTTACTTGCCAAAGCTGAGAAGTTTTAGATTAAGATTCTTATGCTATCCATTAGTCCACATGCAGATGTGAAATTTGTCACACCACTCTGTAATTGTCTAAATACCTTTTAAACATGGGCAATAGCCAGTTGACCACAAGCAACACAAGTTTCAGAATGTGTTCAAGGCTAATGTATGCAGCAGAGCTATGACAGCAAATCCTTACCCTGCTCCTTGTCGCCCCGGTTCAGAAGCAGCTCATCGTTTTGTTTCTTCAACTCTACTATATATTTGAAAGCCTGCTCCAGAATCATGTTCTTGCTCTATAAAGAAAGAAAAAAAAATCAAATTCTACCTTTTTTAACAAATACAATTGCATTGTGGGAAAAGTCTGCCTTTGGGGCATAGACACCTTTATGTAGCTTTTGGAACCAGAGGAAACATAAAAATGCACTGTGCACTCTTACACTTTTCTTCTGCAAGAAGACACATTGTTAGCATTTTAGCATGTTACAATATAGATTTCACATGTATGACTTTGCAATTTGATGCAGCTGAGAGAACTGAGTGACTGATCAGCACATGATCAATAGGTTTTCCCATTTAAAGTGGATGCAGCTTAAATGGGATACAAGTTATCACTGGTTTTGTAGCATATCTGTTCTGGGCAGCAAAGCCAAACCCAACTATACAAATATTTTGGCTATACCTTTTATAATTTAATTAAAAAAAAAAAAAAAACACAGTACAATTCCTTTCCTGGCTACACCCATGTTCTGTAGAAACACACATCATGTAAGTTCCTCCAATGATATAGACCCAAGCAGTATAGTTTCTTAGCTTTTTTCCAACCAAAAATACTTGTTGGTTATTGTTTAAGATTTTAAAACAGTAAACAAAAAAGCATGGTAGATCAGGCCCATATCAAAAAGCAATTCCAACTACAACTATGTTCAAATTCCTTTTTAAATTAAATTCCCAATTCCAAAACTGGAATTCACAATTCCGGTTTTTAAAGTAAATTCCCAATTCCCAAAAACCAATTTAATTGACTATCAGTTACTTCAATGTAAGTAAGTTGTTGCCACTGTAAAAAGCTCATTTTAAACAGAGTACAGCTAATTGCAATTTTGATCAATGAAGCGCTAGAACTGATTAAAAGGGAATTGGAATTGGGAATAGATTTTAAAAAAGAATTGGAATTGAAAAACTGGAATTGACCCCAACCCTGTCTACAAGCAACCGTTTTGTAGGATGCAGGGATGTCTAAAAGCAGATCACACTGCAAGAAACCTAAACAGCTTGTCTTCTGCCGAGTTACAACAAAGGCAGTACGCTGCTCAGTTGATTGAATGACTAAATGATGCACCTGTTTCAAAGCTGCTGAACAAGGAATGAGCTCTCCTATTTTGTTGATTCCCGAATTTATCTTTTTTTTCCGATGTCTCTCAACTGTGGAAAAGAAGATAAAGGAAATTACACTTTTGAAATTAAAACCAAAATAGTTAACCAAGTTCCGGCAGCAAGATGAAGTTATGTACCCTTTGTTATATTGAATATATGATAAGCAAACAAGATAGTTTTGACAACTATGGAACTATTTTGTTAAAACAATCCAAACAATAGTTTAAAATTGTATCCCCATTCAAATTTGGTCCATTGGCAAGCTTATTTTATTAACCATTAAGAAGAATAAGATGCTTGTGTATATTCACCTGCATTGTGAGATTCTCTGTTTTTCTTCCTGGAAATGAAAAAAAAAATTTAAAAGTATTTTTGGGCTAAAGATGATCTCAATAACTGACTTGGAACAAAAAACATACAAAAAAAGACAGACTTTTTTTTCATAAAACAGCTACCCCAATTACAATCACTTTTTAAAAAATATACAGCGTATAAAACGTAGCATAGTGAAACGTTGCATATCCAACCGTCACATAACTGCCCTGATCAATTAACCGCCTCGCTAAATATAAATAAATAAATAAATATTAAAAGTAGTCTACGAGAGTAATGGCATTGGCTGCAAATGCAGCTTCTGCGATGGAAACAGAAAGCAAGCGTTATAGCAATCAGCCTTTTGGTGTGTTCCCCTTTAAGAGAGGTGGGCTGTGTGCGTGTGTCAGTCAGCTGCGTGTAGCAGTGACGTTTCAATACACAATGTGTTTATATGATGAAGCGCAAGCTTGCAGATGTTGGCAGCGTGTTGTTGTAGCTTTTAAATGCCTTTGAATTAAACAAAGCAAGCTTCATAAACACAGTGCTTACCGACTGTTTGTTTAAAGTAGCTGAAGCAATATTCAAACCGAGCTGCTTATCAGCTGTTGGCAACATCAAGAAGGAGCGCAAAGTACCCTGACAGAGATATTAAGAAAGCAGAACCAGGAAGACAGAGACTTCAAGAGTTAAGAAAGAAGCCATCAGTTGCAGGTTACTGTACATTTACCATTTGTTTTGTGTTTTTTATTTATTTTTTTTAAATCTTTGTGTGGAGATGCGTTTGCTTACTTTTAAAGCAAAAAATTTCCTAATGTTTAATCCCACATTTTCACATTTCCACCTATACCCCAGTCCACAGGGGGTCGGATATGCGACGTTGTACTGTACAAATATTACTTTTAACTTCAATCACTCAATCATCAATACTCAGGTATTCAGAATGAAACTAGGCCAAATACAAAAACATTTCAGCTTATGCCTAGACCAGTGTTGTGCAACATTGTATTTATCTTTATTTCTGAGAACCCAGTATAGGTTAAAACCTGTGTGAGAGACAACTTGCTGTATGATGTCAGCTGTCTTCAGAGCAGATTAACCTGATTACCTTCATTTAATTCTGCTGTAGATGATTACTTGTTATACAGGATACCACTTTCTTCAAATTCGAGGATGGTCCTATAAAGATTTTGCTGATTGCATTCTCAACTGCTGAGCAATTAAAAAAATTGGAGCGACTAATGAGCAAAGCAGCCAGAATTCTACTAGAATGCCGCCCTCAAATCCATCATCTTCAGATTGGATGTCACTTAATTGTGGAAGGCAATTACACTGGGTGCTCTTTGCATGTAAAACTGTAATAGGTTTGTTGCCAGGTTGCCTAGGTTTGTTACTACAGGTACATACACCCAAGAATAGTTTACAATCTAGTCTTGCACTTAACTTATTAAGTGCCTTGGAAAAGGTCCTGGGTTATATCTTGATCAGCATTTAGCTACAGCGCCCCCTATGGCATGGAACAGTCGGGACAAGAGTATCCGGCAAATGATCGAGCATCAGATAAATAACCCAAAAGTATCAGATAAATGAAGAATAATGACTAAGATTACATTTATTTTAGATAGGTTACAAGAATTATTGAAGTGTAAATGTTTGTGATTCCAGGTTGCATGTATGATGAGATTGTCTTTTAGAGTGATGTTGTTTTCAGGGATGTGAAATTACTGCCGTCTGCTTCTGGTCATCTTGCCAGGACACTCTTGTAAAAGAGGCCTCAGTCTGGTTAAAGAATGAATAAATAAATAAATAAATAAAATAAAATGTAGGCTCACTGCCTTGATAACAACACAACTCACCTGTGGGGCTTCTCTAAAGGAGTCTGATTCTCTGTCATCTCTGTCATTTCTGGCATTGTCACCCTCAGAGGCGTCTGAAAACAACGTGCAACACAATTCAGAAACTAGCATTTAACACTGATACAAAACTTACCAAGAGGGAATGAGGTACCGACTTAATCACAAATTAAAAAAACAAATACTGTATATAAAGGCTAGTAAAACAGAGCACTTAACTATTCAACAAGCCTCAGTGTTTGAGGTGATGCTCAGGTGGATGTCTTACAGATCTCCAGCAGTAGTGCAGTGTGACTAGGCTGAGGACCTGCACAGTAAAAGATGGGTTTCTGTGGCTGGCAGCCATCTTGGCTCAAGAGTGGTGCAACAGCCTGGAGCCAAGATGGCCACCACTTGCACAACCACATCAGTTTAATTAATATAACTGGTTTGATGTGGTGTCTTTCTGGGGAGGTTGATTGTCTGATTGATCAGCCCGAGAATGCTAGGCACACAGTTCCTGGTTGGCTGATCAATCAGTCAGTCAATTAACCACCTGGAGAAAACACTACACCATTTAAAAAGAGCAAAGAAATGTTTATTGGGGGCAGAGGGAGACGAGCTAGTTTAGAAGAAGGGCTGAGAGCAGCAGCTTGTGCTTTCTGGCCTGCAATGAGACAGCTGTAGCTTGGGTGCTGTTTTATTTTCAATTTGGATATTTGTTTAAACCTTTTAGATGTTGTTAATAAAAGTGCACCAAAGCGCTGAACTGTAGTCTGCCACCTCTGGTTTTGCTATTTCTGCTGCTGGCCAGCCTTGACTGCACGCCCCTCGACCACATGCACATATTCCGGCTGCTCAGTACTTTATAGCTTGCCTACCTTCAGATACAGCAGACTGTATCCACTTCACCTTGAGCACTCCTCATATGATCCAACGCTGGTCAGCAAACATTGTCCCCATAGCACTGTGTATCTCAGAGCCAACTCTACAAAACAACAAGCCTTTAATTCAAAACACAGGTGAATGACAGATACTATAAAAAGTAGTAAAGAAAGGAAAATAAATCGATGGTCCATTGCGTATAACCAAACCATCCCCGGTAGCATAATCCAAGGGGTATGTCATACTAATTATTTGTAAACATGTGTTTTAATGGATGGGGAAAAGACTTGTTTTGTCCAGAGGTTAAAACAATGTGGGAGTGAAATGGCTCACTTCTACTAGACACAACCTCTAATCAGACTTCATAGAGGCAGAAAGTCACACAACCTGAATAGGTAGATTTAGTATATTTGGGGTGGTGGTGGTATATAAGCCTGCAAATATGAAGTCACTATCTGAAATAGCAGCGGCAACAGCTTTATAAAGAACTGTCATACACAAATGATCGAACTTGACCGAGGGAATCCAAAAATCCAGCTGCCAAGTATGAAGCCAATATCTTGACGCTTTAGGTCTTTATCATCCAGAAAGCAAAAAATCACATGACCCTTATATGACAGCCATCTTAGGCCACGGGTCAAAGGGGTTTCCAGAACACTGCCACAATGAAGTTGCAAGTCGAAATGGTTTATGAGAATCAGCAGTTTAATGATAACAGATGTCTAGGATATACTATAAGTGCTAACTAAATCTGTACCCCTAATACCAACAGTTTATTAATTTCAGACTCCACTGGATTTATAATGTTTGGTTTAGAGAATACCCACAAGTACTCTGGTCCAAAAAGGTACAGTGAAGTTGTTTTTATTCTGAATTGAATTAAAATGCCATCCGTACTATTGCCAAGAATTGCAAATGGCTAGTCTTTTAAAAACAGATGACTGAATGGAGAATGTTGTACATGGGGAACTAATTATGTATGTTTATAATGGCACAAAGAAAATGTAATTAAAGTTATTTTTTAGGAAGTTGGTCATTACACTTCTGGCACATATCTATCTACTTTCCAAAAAAACCACCCAGAAATTTCCCATCTGGAAATGTGAACAGAGGATATTTAACCATGAGGCGACGTTACTTTATGGAAAACAATCTTTATCACATCATCCCTGGATTCTCCCTTCTTGGGGTGGGAAGTGGGAGTGAGGATTGAAGAGAACCTGCCATATTTTACATACATGTTGGGCCGCTGGTGTTATGGCATCCAATCTGGGCAACTCATAGGAGCAGCACTGACAGAAAACGGCGCACAACGGTAAAATCATCAGTCACAGATTTCTGTGGTTGAGATATAGGCGCTACAGTTTTTCATCCCAGTAAAACTGGGCCATTTAAAAAAGTGCTTGGCCACTTCATGACTAACAGCGTTTGTGAATTTTCTCAGTTAATTATCATTAGTTGTTTATGTGCTCTTTGTTTATAAATGCGCTAATTTGGTAATGTGCAAAGCGGTTCCCTGGTTGTTAGGTTTGAACCGTGGAACTAGGTATAAATTTGGATAAAAATGGGGCATTTTAGTGTATTAGAGCTATGGATATCTGCTCAGCAGGGGAATCCATCAATTAGTGTAGTGTCACAAACACTACAGTAGGTCTACTGTGTCCAAAACGTGGCTTTTGCTTTACACTGGAGTAAAAACTAACTTAAAACTGGTGAGAGAATAAACAGAGGAAGTTACAGCATTTCAGACATTTCAAAAACCAAAAGCTGTTACACCTTGCCAACCTAAGGATAACTTACAAGGATGTCATTATATTGACCATAGAGAGTATCTGCAGGATTGTCCATCGGGTGAGCCATCAGAAGCAGTGCTTACAAAGGTACCATGAAATATTCCTGACAGGACAACTGAGGAAGTCAGCACCTCCCGTCACCTTTTGTTTAAAGTAACTAAAAGGCTTATTCACTGCCAAACATGAACTACTTTAGATGTGTAATGACTGCAGTATAGGATACTGACCTTAGGTTAGAGTTTCGGTCTAGGGAGAGGATTTTTCAGTTTTATTAACAATAACATGATAGCCAATCAGAGTGCAGTGTCCTCACAGGAGGATTTGTACCTTTGTACAGCAAAACATCATGCCCACTGTTCATCTATCTGCTCATCTGTATCAGATCTGCTCTTACCCAATCTGGGCTGAAACGGAATTCCAACAGAGAGATGCATCTTTTGCATATCATAAAATAAATGTCCGAGAGAAAAAAAAAAAAAATTAAAGAAAAGAAAAGGCCATTTGCATTATAAAGCAAAACAAAACGTGTGTGCGATGTTCACGATCTTCCAGACATTGCAAGTAAGACCATGCTGATCAAAGTCGGTGAAGGTTTATTTTGAAAAAGCAACTGTAACCAAACTTGCAAACAAGTTTTTTTTTTTCATTTTATTTTTTAAACTAAGTAAGCTAACAATGAATTGTACTACCACCAACATATGTTAGTAGTACGTGTAAAATAAACAAAAGACAACATGTGGCATTACTAGTCTCCTAGACATAAAACTACGTCAGAATAAGAGATGTTACAAATACTGTCACTGTCGGATAACAATTAATTGCAAAGATTAGCTCACACGATGAAAATGATGACAACCCATTTATAAGGAATATTCTGCACAACACGCTCTTTGCAATATGCAGAATACCTGGTACCTGTCATCCATTGAGCAACGGTTGTACATTTCCCAGAATTGACAGTGTTTTAATAAGGAATGGAGAACTGCAAAAACAAAAACCACGCTAGCATAATAACAACACGACACTCAACTGGGAGCACAGCCGTCTGCCAGCATTGTAGAGATATTGCAACATAACGCGGAACAATTCAACCCGTTGAAAGGGCGGTGATCGCAGTATAAAAATATAAATATATATATATATATAAATGAAAACTAAATGTAAACAACACTAACCGATTCCTTCTCCATCTTCTTTGCACGTCTCTACCAAAAGTTTAGTTTTCCTGGGAAACCAACTCTTGTCACAACCTAACACGGATAGTAGGACGTTCAGCAACTTCACCCAATCAGAATTCCTAAAAATGGTAAATATCCAATGAGTTTCAAGTGAAGGCGTACCTAGTGTTGTGTGTACCAAAAAAAAAAAAAAAAAAAAAAAAAAAATTGACACCATTTACAGCCAGTCAATAAGTTGCATTGCATTACTTTGACAAATCAAAGCACAGAGGGGGAGGGTTGATTCGATTTTAAACAAGGTGAGTTGAGATTTACGGGCGTTATTGACAGAATGATTGGCAAGAGTTAGGCGGAAAGAGGGGATTATTTCTTAAAGGGAAATGTACAAAATAATATACGCAAATTTGACAAATTTGGCTTTACTGTTACTGTTGATAAGCCAAAACAGCTGGACCATTAAAATGCTTCACAATCTTTTGTAACCATTTTATAATCACTTTTAGTTGTATTTTTGTATCGCACAGTGCCAAGATTGTCCAAATGTTGCTACTGGATTTTTTCAGATAATGCAATCTATCAATACAACATATAAAATACACTGGCTAAACTAAGGATTTTGGAATTCATCTGTTAAAAGTAATTCTAAGGTATTAAGGTCACATATTATTGGTCCCTTGACCAGCCTTAACAGAACGGCTTCACTGTGTTGTTCACAGCTCTCATGTCTTGTCTATTTTGTGTCTATTTTGTGAATCCTGTCAAGTTGCTAATCACAGATAAGCGACTCGCTCCCATTGATCATGTGTAGTTACATGTGATCAAAGCATTCTTGTTAGATTGAGACTGCCTTATTGTTGACCGGTAAAGTGCTGTAATGAATTGAGGAATGTATATACAGTACCAGCTGAACAGTTGTTGCAGTGTTTCCATGTGCGAACAAACATCATAGAAACATCAGAGTAAATTACCCTGGAGCAGATACTAATGTCCTCCTATCCAGTGTTTAAATGGAAAGCCTCCAGGGGTAGAATGTTGGAACCACCTGAATAACTGACTATCGTTTCTTCTTTGACATGATCTATTGTTAACTGTACCGTAAACTGCAGCGTACCCCTGTCCAGATAACCAAAACCACCGCTGTGTAAAACATGACCAATTTAAGAAATCAACAGCAAATTTAAAGAATGAAAAGGCAGACAATGGGGAACATCAAGAGTTAATGCAAATAGTATTCATTTATTTAGAAGTTAAAAAGTCTTATAATATAGAGCTCCAGAAAAAGATTAAAAAAAAAAAAAAAAAAACCCGAACATCATGCTTCAATTACAATAAGGGGAGGGGAGACATCACAGCAAAAAGTAGCATTTCAGCATCAACAGCTTGTTTAAAGGGTACAGGATTTTACCCATCAGGCTGGGCGATCCACAAGACTGAAAGCTTTGTGTGTTTATTTGCACTCCCATCCAGTATTGCCTAAACGTGCAAAAACAACAAGACCATCAGTCCTCAAAATCCTGTATCCTCATCATTACACCAACAAAATCAAAACTCAGTTCTTTGTGGTGGAGCAGGGGCAGTCAAAGATAGAAAAGAGAACATTCCCAGTTCTAGGTCTGGCTTCAACACTGGTATTAGCAATGTATTGCACACGTTAAATTGATTACAATTCAACTGATTTATTTAACAAACATATTACAAATTCAAATAAATAATATCTAAAACAAGAACAGCTTTTCCAGTAAACGCTGTAATCTGATTGAAAATGATGATGTTTGCTTTATTCAGCCATTTCTTGTTTTGTTCAATGTTTTAGCATCAATAGGGTTGCTACACTTTTATATAATAAACAGGGTGATTATTTAAGCAGTTTTCATCCTGTTTAGCGATCCCTTTAAATCGCTAAGTGCAATGGAAAACAATGGCACAAATGCAAAGGTAGGCTTGTATGTGGTATGGCCAAAGAACTGAGATTTAAGAAAGTTTTGAAGGTTAAAAAAAACTGAAATGGATTTTAAAGTTGGTGAATTATATCAGAGCCCGTCCTTCCTTTAGATTTCCAGGCATTTCTTTCTAAAGAGATGGCTTTTAAATAAAGCAGGCAGGATATCAAGTCATACAGCCTCCACTTTCCCGGTTCGTTTTGATACACTACCATATTTGGTTTCCCAGTCTTCTTAAAAGAAAAACAGCCGTTTCATGCCATTCACGGTAAACTCACAGACACTGGGGATGTTTTTTAAATGGACTTTTCCCAAAAATAAACAAAAGCACTCAGATACTAACAGGTTAACCACCCTACTGGTAACAAGATGGCTCATAAACCCAACTCCTCCTCCTCGAGTTTATTCCACACTTTCATGTCAATTTCTCCACCGACACTCACTTGTATTCAAGAACCTTCCAAAGTCAAGTCGAAGCAAACTGGCAAGGCTAGATATCAAAGAAAAAATAGAAGAGAGCCGATACACTGCTAATGACCGAGGGTTAGGCATCAGCGCAAATCTGTTTCTTTTAAAAAAAAAAAAAAAAAAAAAAAAGAAACCAAACGTATTTTAAAATCAGATTAAGGGGAGTGGAAAACTTTAAATCACTTTAACCAATCTGGCGTTTTTGAGAACAGTTCTGAAAACAGTATCACTGCCTAGGTTTGTTAACAAATAATTATTAAACCAAAAATAACTAGGCATTTCAAACCCTCATTCCTTCAAAGGTTATTTGGTAGCTTTTTTTTTCCTTCTTCTTAACCAAGACAAACACTTTCCTTGTTCTGGTGCACTTTTGGATTTTGAAACTTTTTTTGTTCGTTTGTTTTTAAACTAATGACACATTAAAAAAAAAAAAAAAAAAAAAAACTGCAACATTAAGAAATGCAAGGATTTTAATTTTTTTTTTTTTTTTTATAGTAAATTTAAATGTCCCTTGAATAAAGTGGTAAATGTGTCATCAACATTTGGATTCTTGCATTGGGCGTCTGTTAAAGTTTTGGCGCTGGGCAAGTGCAGGAGTGTTTGTTTTAATTTGTTTTGTGCACGTCACAGCCGGGAGAGGGGCTCTGCAGGTTCTTCTGCAGAACATGTGCGTCCGCTGGCTCTATTCTCTTGTAGTAGTTCTTTTTCGTTTCTATGATCTCAAATCCAAACTTCCGGTAAAAGTCGATTGCTGATTCATTACTTATCTGAACATGCCTGGGTCAAGAAAACAAAGAAAAACGGACTTAGCTGATGGAAAATGGCACATTGTGTTAATGCAGAAAACCTGGGTTCAAATTCAGCAGAAGTGAAGAGATATTGGCTGCATTAAAGCCTACATTAAAAAAAATGGCACACAACTCTGAACAATTTGTAGTTTTTGACCAGGGCTGTGCATGTAGGTTATTGTGCGAATGATAACCTAAACTTTACATTACCTCTCACTGACACCAATATTACTGGTCCCCCTTTTTTGTGTTGACACATCTTTTGGCTCCGAGTGTTTTTGGCACTTTAACAGTACAGACTTTTCAAATAAAAAAAGTTTCTACTACTTCCTGTTACCTAATCTCTTCAATAAATAAATAAAGCATGCAAGCAAGCAAAGGATCCTACAATTTTCAGACTGAAAGGGAGTCCAGTGAAAAGTTTGCTCACAGTATTAAGAAAATTTTGTACAACAGTTTCTTACTGAATACTTACAGATAGATGTTGTCAAAGGTGCCATCTTTCTCACAGATGTTTAAAACATGGTTCAGCGTCTTTGTTCCTGGAAGAAAATATACACACATTGATATCCTTCAAGAAGCTGCTTGTACAGGTTGTACAAAGAAACACTGCTGACAGAGCAAAATAAAAGCTTTAAAGAAAACAAAGTCTTGTCCACTAAACATGCACCATGCTGGTCCCTCCAGCACGGGCAGTACTTCTGATCAGTTTCTATTCTTTTACTTTTCTTATTGTTTCGTTCTTCTCCGCTCTCACATACCTCCTTCCAAACACACCTCCCCTGAACAACAAAAGCTGTAGGATTTTATCCCAGTGACCATCTCCGAATTAACACTGAATTATTCAATTCGGAGATGGTCGCATTCCACATGAGTTTAAAGGGATAGGGCTTTAACCCACCCACGCTGCCAAGCAACAACAAAGAAAAAACATCATTCTAAATAACACAACCGTTTCAATCAGAATAATTAATTATTTACTCTATCTATCTATCTATCTATCTATCTATCTATCTATCTATGTGTATATATATATATATATATATATATATATATATATATATATATATATATATTTATATATATATTTAAAACCCATCACTGGAACCAACTACATATTTCTGTTTGGCAGAAAAGTCCTTTTTACATTCTCAAGCCTTTCTGCAGCAGCTACAAGCTGTCCATTGCTTCTTGATCTTGTAGTCTGCTGTCAACAGGGGTACTTGTATGGCATTATGGCAAATTGCATCTCCAAAATGGCAATTCCGTTCCCAATGCCCAATATAGAATTAGGCATTGAGAACGGAATTGCCATTTTGGAAATGGTATTCTGCTTTGCAACTGCACCTTTTAAAAAAAAAAAAAAAAAAAAAAAAAAAAAAAAGCTGCAGTCTTTTACCGCTGTTATCTTCCTATAAAAAACAATGGATTGCTTTGAAAACTACACTACCCAGAAGCCCAGCGATGACGCTTGTATAAAACGTTTTTCTATGTTTATTCGGATCATTGGATAACGAGTAAACAGGTGGTTTTGAGGGCGTTACGCTGATGGACTGTCTGTCTCTGCTGCGGCGCTGCCTGTGTGCGTTGAGTGGTTTAAAAAAGCAATTAGCTGTTTTGAATAACTTTGGAGTTTTATATACAGAAAAGTGAGAAGTACATGAAAAAAAAAAAACATCGTCACCTCCCCCATTAAAAAAAAATAAAAAAAAAAAAAGACAACTGAATTGAATTTATGTATTCATTTTAGTTATCGCAAATCCGTTGCTCTGTCAGCCGCTCAACACAAGGAAACGACACAGTGGCTGAGGCGAAACCTTTAGTTTTATAACTTATTTCTAATTTATCATTAATGCCTTAATAATGCTACAAACTCAAGAGTGATTTTTAGGTTTTTTTGTTACTTGTGTTGCTATAACATGGCTCTCTCTACTCTAGCTACTGTAGTAAGCAGAGAAAATGGTGAAAATTGAAGATTCAACAATGACTGGACCAATACTTATTTACTTTACCATTTGTACCGAATGCAAAGCCAATGTGTTTATTGTGCAATGAATGTGTGTCAGGAATACAATATGAAATGGCACTCTGAAACCAAACAAGCAGCTTTTGGAAATACGTATCCAGAGGGCTCAGTAGAAAGTAGAAACGCTGGAATCTTCTTAACAGTTATACTATTAACATAGTGAAAAGTGTTGAATTTAAACCAAGGGAAGTAATGTTAAAACTGTACAATGCATTAGTAACACCTCATCTAGAATACTGTGTTCAGTTCTGGTCACCTCACTACAAAATGGATATTGCTGCTCTAGAAAGAGCCCAAAGAAAAGCGACCAGAATTATTCCGGGCTTAAAAGGCATGTCATATGCAGACAGGCTTAAACAGTTGAATCTATTCAGTCTTGAACAAAGAAGACTACACTGTGATCTGATCCAAGCATTCAAAATTCTACAAGGTACTGACAATGTTGACCCAAGGGGCTTTTTCGACCTGAAAAGAGAAACAAGGACCAGGGGTCACAAATGGAGATTAGACAAAGGGGCATTCAGAACAGAAAATAGGAGGCACTTTTTTTACACAGAGAATTGTAAAGGTCTGGAACCAGCTCCCCAGTAATGTTGTTGAAGCTGACACTCTGGGATCCTTCAGAAGCTGCTTGATGAGATTCTGGGATCAATAAGCTACTAACAACCAAACGAGCAAGATGGGCCGAATGGCCTCCTCTCGTTTGTAAACTTTATGTTCTTAATATGTCACATACATTAAAAATGTTTGTAATGCTACTCCGTTAAATTTCCACACTGTTCTATTATTACAGTAGTAATCATACGGTAAAATGTGCAAGTCTTGTTCAATATATGAACATTAAATTATGTAATATTTATTATTTCTTAAAAATGTGCAGAGTAAAATACACTGGCCTGCCTACTCCTAACTTTTTTCCAATCTGTCCCCCTTAAATTTAAAAAGCTAACTGAAGAGTCCTGCTCTATCTAAGGCAACTCTGTCTGTCCAGGGTATACGAGAAACACATGCAAGCAGTTTTACAGCAAGTACAGCATAAACCAGTCTGTGTTTTTGCAGATGAAACTACAGATGGGAGAGGCAAGTGTCCTGACCCTTGTATTTAATTTGCAATTTTATGAAAATGGTTTATTTTTGTAATAATTCAAAACCCCTTTATTTGTTGACTGACCTACAGTACATTGTTACTAGTGGACTGCTTTAAGAAAGATCTTTCCTGAAAACTACAGGATCTCAGGGACTTAAATAAAAAAAGAATTCAATACATTTTGTTAAGTAAAAATGCTACTGATGTTCAAATTACGTTGTTAATTCCTAATAAATTGGTACAAACTGAAAAAACGGAATTGGTCATTTTGAAAAATGGAATTTGCCATTCCCTAGAATGGAAATTCAGGAGCCCTATACTTTTCCTTTGAGTTCCACACAGTGAAACTGCCGACATGTAATACATGCTCAATATGCTCAGCCATTCACATCTGCTCTCAAACAGCTGCCAAGTCAGCTTGTCCTTGGGGACCATACTCCTGTCTCATCTTTTTGGCTTATTGCATAACAAATTGAATTCAAATCAAAGCCAACTAGATTGAAAAATATATAATGTGTTTCATTTGACCTTCAACGACTATCTATAAGTTGTGGATATTTCTTTTCCACATTTTTGCTGAATAATAGATTAACAGTATAACAATATACACTTTAGACAACATGCAATACAGCACTGATGTACCTTTTATAAGTGATCGGTAACCCATGCACTTCCAGTCCACAGACATTCCTTCCAACTACATTGTTAATTATTAAACTGAACCAGTCACTTCGTCACATCTAACACACAGTTATTGGAATGGCAATTAGGAGTTGCCGGTCTCTGTTTAATAAGATGCTATCCAAACCAATAAAGGCATTCTTTCAATCGCTTGTCTACTTGACTTAAAGTTTGTAGCATGATGCATGTAGAAAGATTGGCTGGAAAGCATTACCGATTCCTAGTCGGCGGTATGGTGCCAGGCAGCCCAGGGTCATTATATAGAGCCTCTTCTGGTTCTGGGAGTGGTCCACTCTGCAGCACACTGCGCCTACCGCTATGTCATTGAAGTACGCTGAAACAGAAAGTGGAACGTGTTACAACTGGAAGCCTGTTTTGGTCAGCCACAAAACTTTATCAAATTATTTTTAACTTCAAAATTAAATTCTTTAGCCAGTACAGTATAAGAATCATTAAGGTTTACTGATAATTTCGTAGAATACAGCAGCAGCACAAAATCACATTCAAGCAGTTAGAAACAAATGACAATCAAACTATTATTATAAAACAGACCCAGTTCTCTTACCCAGTTTGGCGAGCTCTCCCACCTCCAGAACGTCTTTGTAGAACTTTTCATTGTAGCTGACTGGGAAGATGACCTGGTTTAACCGTTTCAGTTGCTTAATGTTGTGAGGCGTCACGTCTCCCAGCTCGATCCGGCTACTGGAACAAAACCACACTGATCAACAACCAAGACAACCAAATTCACTGGCACCGAACAGTGCAGCCGAGTCACCACCTAGTGAAAACACAAACAAACTGAGGGATTTGAAGTGACTGAAAAAAAAAAGGTCTACATTTGCCACTTTCACAAAATGGTTTAGTAAATTGGAAGTACACTTGCTCAGCCCCTGCCACTTCCCAGCTGCTGGACCCAAAGCTGGAACAGGCAGCGGCAAGCCAAGGATGAACTGCATGCTCCAATCTGCTCCTGTCCTGCAGCAGGGGCAGCTGCACTGGGATGATGGGGAAAAATGAAGGAAACCAGCACTGTTTAGAACAGGGGGCCAATCATGGTGCTGGAGGACCACTGCACTCCAGGTTTAGCAGGTAAAATTAGATCATTACAGTAATCTGTCGCGTATCTGTGCTAATTTATCCCTGGTAACTCCCTTTCCTAGAAGTGAAAGTACTTCCAACTTTTTTCAATTGTAAGCACAACTCACTTTTGCTTTCCTGTAGCTATTTTGAATTAACCAGGACTAGTGAAACTTGCTAGTCCTTACATGAAGTTCCCAAGTCAGAATCAACAACAGATGTTGGGGTCCCCAAAATATAAGGCTTAAATTTGACTTTCCTAAAAAATGAACAATATGAGGATACCACAAACCGCATGACCAGAATAATCATACTGCTTCACAAGGATGTACTAATTGCTCCGCTTTTGATGTGCCTTGTTTGTCTTCATCAGTTTCACACAGTTATAATGATTACTTGATTTGTCATACGCTTTAAAAATCGACTACCGTAAAGTAGGCAATTCAGCCATAAATGTGCCACTCTGGCTTTTGTCACACTGGACACAAGCCTTGCAGCACATCTTATTTTCTGAAGGTGTTACTGCAGTCAGTGAAATTGTGAAAGCCAGATTACTTAAAGTACGCGGCCTCTTTTCCCTGTCATATTCCTTGTGTTTGTGAATCACCATCTTTTTTTTCTTTTGTGGTGGGCGGTATAAATCTCCACACTGGGCGACATTGCTGAGGAGCTTGATCATGATGGATAAACTGCTTGGGCGGATACGTGATGGCCAGAAGCGCGACAGGATTAAGAAAAGATAAGAGTGTGATGAACACATAGTTGATGGTGCTCTTACACTCACTTATGCATCTACTGCAACATTGGCAGATTTCCCTGATCTGCAACATGAGGTAGAAACAGATCTTCTGGTACTCAAACCACCACGTACAGCAAGACCTGCACCTACACAGACCCACCACGAACACAGGCACACAAAGATGATTTAAAAAAAGAACTGCAGATCACACGCGAGCACAACTCCAGTCATCACATCACACCCTATGCCTAAATGTTACCATGGAAATTAAAAAGGACAATATATATTATTTGTTTATTCATCATAAAGCAGCACAAGCACAGCACAGAACCAATCACAAACTATGTGAATATGACCTAGATATTAGTGTTTGTATTGCTGGAACTGTGGTGGCGATACCGCTAGTTGCTGATGCTCAGAGTTATCACCTCATCTGAACCAGACTAGTAAAGTATATTTATAGGGTACATAAAAAAATTCCCTTTTAAAAATAACAGCTGCAGCAGTGACGTGCAAATTCAACTTAAGAAGCAACAGCAGTGGCACCAACTAGTCCTAATTACAAGAGCATCTGGCTAGGGACCAGTTTCTGGCCCAGTGTTGGGTTTTGTAACTCCCCCTTGTTTGGGTAGATTGTTGAACTGTCCAGTTGCTAGGAACGTGTGCACTATGCTAAATCTCTTCTGAAAGGACTACAGTAACAACATGGATAGATTTACCATTAGCGGTTGTTAATGAAGCTATTAAAGTAAAACTAATTTCAACAGGGGCCTAATTGCTGACAATCTAACATACTTGATTGATGGTAGTTCAGAAACCCAGGACTGGTTGCAGGATGTGTGTCTAACCTTTTTCCAAAACATATTCTCTTAAGATAAGTTATTGCATGACAGGGGAATCAGAACACATGTCTACGATGTGTCATATTTAATAATAACCATGTAGAAACATGTGTGGGGCATTATTATATTACCTGCACACTCAAGCTTGGTTTGTTACAGGCCACCTCTGCTCTGGGATCAATATGCTTAAGAGAATTGAAATGTAGGGCTGCTTTCTAGTTCATTTTGCCAAGCCAGAGCTCAATTAATGCACTGTGCTGTTGAAGGGGGGTTAGCGCTGGTATCAACTAGAAAGATTTATTTGCTTTTTTAAAAAATAAAAATAATAAAAAATGGAAACAAAAAGTTGTGAGGAAAAGACAAACCACTATAAATCCAAGGTGATTTGCTTGAGAGTGTGGGTAATGTAGACTATATGTGGTCGACACAGGGGATGGCATTTAGATATGGACTGCCATTCAGCCTTTCTTCATTGCCTTGCAATTGGAAAACTAGGGAACAGACTGGTGGCTTCCCTATATAAATGAGTAACTTGATCGATCAACTTTCGTCTTCATTCCCTTTTCGCCGAAAATTGTATCAGTGTCCCTCCCCTTTCTCACACAAAACAGCTCCCCGTAACTGCATCATTCAGGTTCAATTTTCTGTTTCAGGAAAAGCGGTGTGGAAGAAGTCGTCTAGATACAGAAAGAGAGGCAGAGTTCTCATGCTCCGTGCTTGGACGTGAATAATAATACAAACTTTTGGAGTTAAAACGGTGTCCGACAACACACGAAGTTACAGTAGCTAGCTTTAGGTAATGACTACCAGATTAGTCTCATTTTTAAAATATTTAAAAAAACAAAACAAAAAGGATTGTATTAAAACGCGACCAACGTTGGAAACAAGAATATTACGAAAAGGCTTCACTAATCAGTTTGAGGGCTGTGCTGAAGTTTACATTAAACATGGCACGAGTGGGCCTCAAATTACTTTCAAGGAACCAGCATGTTAATAATATATAACGACCTAGAAAAAAAAAAAAAAAAAAAAAAAAAAAAAAAAAAAAACGCTTTTTTAAAATTTGGATTCTACAAGCAAGGATTTTACAAAGCAAGTTGCAAGCCACACAGTACAGAGCTCGATCGTTTGTGTAACAGCGTACAAAAATGACCCCGCCTTGTGTATTACTTCCTTTTACACACACAAAAATAATCGATCGCTTACTATATACTACTACTAGAAAACACAGGAAAACAACAGTCGTTCTGCGTGTTAAAAATAACTAAATAAAATGAAGTAATCATGACGCTGCAAATTGTCTTCATCAAAAACACAGCTTGTTAAAAAAAAAAAAAAAAAAAAAAAAAAAAAAAAACGTTTGATTTAACCAAAACAATCCCCCCTGAAACAACAACTTGCAAGAGTCATGCAAGCCCTGTAAATAGTGGATACTGGTGGTGCTGTCGTTGGCAGATTCCAGACAGTACTATTGCATTGCACTACAACCCTTAAAAAAACTTTATTCATGATCAACACCAAAACGTGCCGTCAGACGACAGTAACTCACCCTTTCATGTTGCTGTGGATTTGATTCTCGGTTTGACTGTTATTAAAGCGTGTTATAGTTTATAGTTAGGTGGATTTTAAACTGAGATCAGGATCCAATTTTCTCCCGCTGTAGATCCAGCTCCACATGGATCAATCTCACCTCCACCGAACGGAGAAACACTCGGGCTCAACTCTGACCTCGCTGCACACTCTTTACTCGAAGTAAAATGTATTTCTCTCTTGTTCATAATTATAATCTAGCAAGTCTGTCGACACTCGAATACTAAATAATGTTCTATTCCGATTGAACAATGTAATATAAAATAAGATTTAATAAAAAAAAAAACGAAGATGTGACCTTTGACTCGAATATATATTTTTTTTTATTTAAATACAAATTGAAATTCGGCAGTCTCGGATGGTTTTACAATATAAAAACGATTCAATGAAAATTACCTCAGTAAAATATGTTATTATTTTTGAAAAGTAAAATCACAAAAGGTTTTGATGTTGTCACGTGACCAGTGTCAACCCTCCCGCGTTGTGGATTTTAATCTTCTAACAAACGACATAAAACCGTTTTTTACTGTTTAAATTTTGTTTATTGAATTAACCAACAAGATGAACAAGCAGATATACCAAGATAAATTATTCACATTGACTCACAATTTTCACCAAAATATAAAAACTCGCTACAGTAGATAGTTACAGTGATTATGTTGCTTTAAAGGTGTATTTAAAAAAAATATGTTTTTGTTTTAATAATATTAGCCTACAAAACACAACCGTAAACAGGTACCACACAATCAGTGCGGGGGGGGGGGGGCGATCCACATTAACGTCCAACAAATATACACACGTCTGTAGTTAATGTAAGAGTGTATTTGAAAATGTATTCGTTTTGCAACTACTGCCCCTCCCCCGCTTCCTTAACCATTGTCCTCCAGCATCCCATGATGCAGACACAGGGGAGCCAGGTGGACTACAGGAAATCAAGTAAAAGAGGAAATTGTGAAACTACATACCCGTGTTTGCCATCTTGGTTCTGACAGTCTAATGTTTAGTGAACTGCAGTGACTGTCGTGGAGCCGCAATGGCGCCGATTCCAAACTGTAATCTATATACCCGACCGTCTGGATCAGCTGACTGTGTTCCCGCATCAGCCGTAGTTAACACTGACTGACTGACAGCAGGGGAAGGGGAAAACAGACATTAGCTGAGTAATCAGGTAAGACGGTTGTGTATTACATATCTATATAAATAAATGTTGTAAGTACGAGTGGTCTATTTGTATGCATGGTTGATCAAACGAACCATCTGCTGGTGTGGTCAGCTGATGATATCCTCTTTCGAGCGCAGAAATGACAGGTTACCAGATGTTGCTGTGTTCATTTTTGTATGTGTTACATGTATGAAGTTAGGTGTATATCTATAGGAATGAAAGTATGTGTGATGGCCTCTTTTTATCCAGCCAGGAGTGTAATTGACTACTGTTGGATTTTTATAAACACACGTCATTAATCCTAGGGTAGGTAGATAAGAAAATGACGTAAACACACAAACATCAGGACTAGGAACCGAATTGATCGTCACGATAAGTTAGATAATCGGGTATAGTGTTTTTATTTAACAACTGCGGCCAGCTGTAACGCGGTCTGTAATGAGCACAACATATATGTGTGCTGAATGAGCAAATGAACAAACCGACCCCTGCTGTAGTGTTTGTGTTAGGGAATTGTATTACACATTAGGTTCATTGTTGACCCAAAACCGTCTTTAACACCTTTTAATATAAATCAGGTACGATATGATGATAGACAAATTCAACATTTTAATCATCAGTGATATATGCTTCTGATATCAATAATAATAATAATAATAATAATAATAATAATAATAATAATAATAATACGATCTAATAGTCCTGTAGTTCGTACGACTGTGATAAATGAAACGAACATCTTTATTTTAGATAGCATTAAAGTGAAGCGTCTTAGTTAATGTGTGACCATCAATTGGAGACAGCGGCATGGCTTCCTTTAGAAACGCCGATGTGTATTGCAACAGTGCTATGCGTATGTATTTTAACGTTGTTTTTGTTGTCAGTCACTTAATTTTGACATTAATATATTTCTGCGTGGTAACACAACATTTAATAAATCGTAGATTCTGCACTGGCACATCTATCTGGGTTCGTCTAGTTAAATGAGCATCTGCACGCACACAGTTGGTCATGTGGTCTGATCAGCAGATCAGAAAATGGAGGTGCGTTTTTCGTTGAACAGCCAGTAGTGCAGGATTTAATACTGATTAAAACCTTTTTTTTGTTTTTTTTGCGTAGGATGTATGCGTTAACCATTTCACAGGCACATTAAAAAGGCTGTCTAATTAATAAATAGTTACTATTTTATCAAATTAAAACGTACATTTATTATAGTATCCAATGTTGTGTGTATCCATTTTGCATCAAGCAATTCAAAAGAAAGACGATAAGATCACCCACTGCACCCCTAAACAGTTACTGTGTTTTTTAGGATAGACCTAGCATCACTCCACCAATGAATTGTCCAAATGCACCTTCCAACGGGTGTATATTTGAGATAATTCCACTGCAAAAATCAGTTTGCCCTCAGAGAAACATGACTTGCACACAACAGGAAAGGAGGCTGTACCTACTGTACCATCCTTCTCGTTTATATAGGTCATAATGGGCCCACAGACTGTTGAATCTAAGTGAGAGATTGAATACTTTTTTCTGCGGACCAATATTTGCTATAATGGCGTGTATATGACAATACTGTATAACATTATACACAAGGTTTATTTTAAAAGCAAACATTTGCAATACAATGTAACACTAATATGGAATGCACAGTAAAGTTTTCATTTTTCATTTTAAGTGAAGATATTTATATTTGCAGGTTAATTTGTTCCTTCTATTTCATATTTGAATAATGAATTAAGCTTACCTGTGAATGTGTTTGTTGTGGATTTTACATTTTGAAACCTGGTCTATGCAGACTAAAGTAATCCTGCATTATTTTAGACATCGGAAAATCCTGAATGAGGCATCTTTGAAAACATGCTTGATTTAGAAGCAGATGAATCCACCGTGATTAAGTGATGGCTGACAGTTAGACGATCCTATGACTGAAAGCACAGTGACTGGATCTGATGATGCATGTTGAAATATTTACGGTTTCACTTCGTTTTCCCATAGTTTGGTGGCACAAGCCTGTATATTATTAGCATCTCCCTAAGTGTGCTCTGCTTTTCAGATTACATTTCTGCTTCTGATTCTTTCTGTTTGCGGATAGTTGTGCATCTCAATCCTGCAGTAATTCCTTCATGGGGACTAGGCCTTTTCAGACATTTATAAGTGAGCAGTACCAGGTTAAAGAACAAAGGTGCCCGTGAGTGTTTTTGGAGGTTTTTAGGGATTCTGTACTTATCCAGGGGGTGCTTTTCTTGTTAACAAAGTACCTTCATACCCAACAGTTGTTTTTACAGAGGTTTTCTGTGTATTAAATATGACTGAACTCAAGTATACAATTCCATATAAGTGATACACCATGACCATTCATGGAGGACTGTAGATGTTCCTTTTCAATGATTCTTTTCTTAAATTGCTTGCTGGTTTGCTCGAGATTATTCAGCGTTTGGCACGTGGTACAGTAAATGGAGAAACCATTCCAGTAACTGTTTTCTGATAAGGAAGTGTAGACTAGTCAATATTGCAATTTAAGAAATATCTGTGGCAATGTCAGAACACATCACTTTCTGTTCCCTAGGCTAAAAAAAAAAAAAAATCAGTATTTTAAAATAGCAAAATCAATAATGCTTTATGCTGCCACCTTATGACAGTAACATTTAATATCTTGTCCATATCACCTAGTGTGCAGTATGTTTTCCAATTGGCAAGCTTGTCTTAACCCTTGAATTTGTATTGTTTGAGCAGATTTATTATTTTTTTTGGGGGGGGGGGTGTTCTGCTGTTGCGTGGGAGTGAGAAGCTCTGATTAGTCATCGTGTCAGCTGACTGTGTGTGGCTGTGCTGAGGATTCTGTGCCTCTTCTGCTGCAGTCCTGTCTCACTCTGCTTACCCTGCTCTCCCCCCGGTCAACGTGTGAGTTCAGACCTGATATACTGTGCTGGGGGTGGGGGAGAACAAATACAGCGCACCAGGGAGAAGTAAGTAGCAGAGGCTGTCATTTTCATTCATTCATTTCATTCATGTAATGCTATATTTACTTTCTAAATGGTGATGCTATTAAATTGTGGATGTTTACTAAACAGAATCAGCAGAACAAGGCAGGGTAACCTTGAGTATTTGGACATTTAATCTATTGTAGGCAAGTCTGCTCTATGAAATGTATTTAATGGCTGCAAATGGTTGATATTCATTAGCTTTGCCCCCCACTGGAAGTCATTAACCACGCACCTACCAGAATTTATTGGGAATGAACCCATCCTTGGCAAGTACTTAAACTAAAAAGATACAGCCCAGTTGGCAATAGCTAGCTTACTTTGCACTACACTAAAACCCTATTTCTAGTTTTGATTCATAAAGCACTCTGCATTTGGTAATATTCAAGATGTTAAATTGGCTATTACAGGCTGCAACACAAGAGAAGGTATGCCCATTACAGTTCTGACAGCACAATGAAGTGATACACAATGCATTAACCTTGGGAAAGAGGGCATTTGTGTTTAAAGAGGTTCGCTTCAAGTTATACACAAAGCCTTCAGGTTTTTGTTTTTTTTTGTGTTTTTTTTGTGTTTTTTTCAGTTAAAGTGTTTGCTGTGAGACACTGTCCAAGTCAGACCGTTCCAGTATCGCTAAGAAAAGTAATTTTTTCTGCTTTGCTGTGAGGGGCATGTAAACAATTTAAAGTACAGAGCTCCTCATCTCAACTTGGAGAACAAAATAGGTTTGGCTGCCTACCATCTCACACTGTTTGGGCAAGAAGATAGGCAGGTAGTTCCTGTGGAGGTTTAACTGAACAGAGTTAAAAAGGCTTCTTGCTGACGACGTGTGCAGGGTGAGCAGGACAGTCCCATGGTTTCTTCACACCTGATTGTCTGAATTACCAGTCAGTTTCTAAGAGGACAGGAATGTGGCACGATCCTTAAACGTGTGCTCGGGAGAATAAACTAACAACATGCTAATTAAACCCCAACCATTATTACAACACAGTCAAACCTTTTTATCCTAAAACATTTTCCTTCATCTAAAAGATGAATACAGCCTAAATAAAGGAATTTGTGATGCTAACATGGTAAAAGTGACCTGTAGAAATGTTATTATTTACATTCCATACCAACAACTTGAAGATTTCAGTCTTTCCATTTCTGATCCTCTGACATTAAGGGTGGGTCAAACATTTCCATGCCTAGGCAACATGTCCTTTAACATCCCCTGCTGAAGATGCATATCTCCAGTGCATGGACCCCCACCATCAACTGCATCAATGGCAAATAATATTTTACACAAAGAACATGTTCAGTAGCTTAATTGGCTTATAATCGCAGTAATGCCCTTGCACAGAGGATATTACAGCTGATGACGTGGCTTGTTAGTCAAAATGGGTTTGTAATCTCTTGTACAGTGGTAGTGGAGAGCTGATAATAAGAATGCATTTTGGTAAGGTGTAAACAAGGCTTCAGTACAGTAATACAATGTTGCACACCATCAAGGTAAATAGAGAGTACTACATCTTACTATATTACTGTATCTATTCAAGGTATTAAAAAAACAAATGTGAAAATGGACAAGTAAACCGTTTTGTATTCCATGTAAAAGAAAAACTTGCTGAGAGGCTGTGAGCGAGACTGAATTTTTGTCATCATTAAGTCACTTTTCAGTTTATAATATTCACATACCTTCCTACTAAAGTCCTTCCCTGAGTTCACTGCAAAACTCAAAAAGGTAAAATGAGACAATGTTTTGTTCCTACAGTTTATGTGTTCATGAGCTCTCCATGTCACATTATTACAGTATTTATCTGTTCGATTCAAAGACCTCTGATGCATGTTTTTTTCATGTCTGCTGCTGTTTACATATGAAGAATAGCTTCACAAGGCAGAATCCTGTTCCCTGATCGGTTGATGCATAGTACAAGTTGGTTGCATGAACGTGAATATCTTTTCTATCCCATGCTGTACAGTAGCAGCCACGGTAGCCCTATTCAGTCATTTCTGTGCATCACCGTTCTTTAAAACAAACAAACAAAAAGCCACCCAGTAATAAGACATTAAAGTTAGTGACTCAGCCCAAAGATCAATGTATATTTTACTGCTTGGCTGTCTGTAAAGGTGACTTTGCAGCATCACTGCACACAGAGCTGCAGCAGAGCTACGGATGTGTTTTGTGGGAGATTCAAAGCGAGTGCCCCTTTTCTGAAGGAGGAAAGACGTTGAATGTTAAAGGCTGTGTTGTTCTACTGGGTTTTTGGAATGTTTAGGTTGAATTGAGGTAGCCCTGGCAGGAGTGCTGAGAACAGGGGGCATGACACCAAAAAGCCACTTGGAACACCGAAAGAAAAAAAGAAAGAACCTGTTCATATAAGAAGTGACTCTTCTAGTCTTCCTAAAATCTGAATTAAATACCATTTTGTTTAAAAAAATAATTGGGCTTTAATAACTTCGTAAGCCAGTTATTTTTTTGGTAAGCCTGTACTATTAATGCTGCTCACAAATTGATGCGTTTAAAAAAAGATCTTCACTGTACAATGTATGTCAAACATCAGTGTGTAAGGGTTAGGGTTCCTAAGACATGTACTCTTGCAACAGTTGCTGGTTACTAGCTTGGTTGTATTGTCCAATAACTGGTTGAAAAGTCACATTGTCACATGACCTCGAGCCATTCAGAATGATAGCAATAGGAACTAAATGGAATTTGAAGCTCCTAGCTCTTTAAGCAGGCATACAGCACACTGTAATGTATTCATATTCTAGTATACTACCTACTGTTTGTTGTGAGTCAGTGGCCTGAAGGCTTGCAACTCTCCTGGCGATTTAAAAACAGTTAATCTCTGGTAACCATCTAGTTACCGCATCAACTGCTTTTGAGTTGTTCTGTGTTTTAGTGTTCTTGTAATTTGAGTATCCAGAGGTAAGGTGAGGGAAACTTGGCATCAACTTTCAGCAGACTGAATAGCTCTGGAGTTCTAGAATGACACTACTGTGGGGTTCTCCTAGTTGCGTTGAGTTTGAGTGAAGGTTCTAGCTTCAAGCTGGATAAAAGTACGACGGTTTTGTTCATGCTTTCCAGTGATTGGAGACCTTTGACTGAAGAGCACCGCAAGGTTGAATACTTTTTCTAACAAGACATTTTCCTGTTTGTTTTGCCTTTAACAGTTAAACTACAAGATGGATTTCTCAAAGCTTCCTAAGATCCACGATGAAGAGAAGGAGAGCATGTTTGGATACGTGCATGGAGTCTCCGGACCTGGTAAGTCCATTGTTTTATGATGATAAAGTGAAGAAAATGGAAGTTATGACCAATTCACACAATGTGGAACGATAGTGTATCGTCTACTATCTGATAGAGAAGGATATTACTATAGAGCTTCTCTCCTATTTGATGCACCATCTGAAATTCTGCATCGAAAAAGGGTGCAGAAAAATCTGTCTGTTAATGGCTCTATGATATTTTTAATGTACTGTGCTTAAAATAGTTAAGGAAATTAAAGAAGATAACTTGAATATGTAAAGTCATTCCTCTTTAGCTGGAGGAATGTAAATTACTGAAGTTGTATTTCTTGTCCTTGAAGGTGAACCAAGCCATATACAGTGGCTTGCGAAAGTATTGACCCCCCCTTGGCATTTTTCCTATTTTGTTGCCTTACAACCTGGAATTAAAATTGATTTTTTGGGGGTTTGTATCATTTGATTTACACAACATGCCTACCACTTTGAAGATGCAAAATATTTTTTATTGTGAAACAAACAAGAAATAAGACAAAAAAACAGAAAACTTGAGCGTGCATAAGTATTCACCCCCCCCAAAGTCAATACTTTGTAGAGCCACCTTTTGCAGCAATTACAGCTGCAAGTCTCTTGGGGTATGTATCTGTAAGCTTGGCACATCTAGCCACTGGGATTTTTGCCCATTCTTCAAGGCAAAACTGCTCCAGCTCCTTCAAGTTGGATGGGTTCCGCTGGTGTACAGCAATCTTTAAGTCATACCACGGATTCTCAATTGGATTGAGGTCTGGGCTTTGACTAGGCCATTCCAAGACATTTAAATGTTTCCCCTTAAACCACTCGAGTGTTGCTTTAGCAGTATGCTTAGGGTCATTGTCCTGCTGGAAGGTGAACCTCCGTCCCAGTCTCAAATCTCTGGAAGACTGAAACAGGTTTCCCTCAAGAATTTCCCTGTATTTAGCACCATCCATCATTCCTTCAATTCTGACCATTTTCCCAGTCCCTGCCGAAGAAAAACATCCCCACAGCATGATGCAGCCACCACCATGCTTCACTGTGGGGATGGTGTTCTCGGGGTGATGAGAGGTGTTGGGTTAGCGCCAGACATAACGTTTTCCTTGATGGCCAAAAAGCTGAATTTTAGCCTCATCTGACTAGAGTACCTTCTTCCATATGTTTGGGGAGTCTCCCACATGCCTTTTGGCAAACACCAAGTGTGTTTGCTTATTTTTTTTCTTTAAGCAATGGCTTTTTTCTGGCCACTCTTCCGTAAAGCCCAGCTCTGTGGAGTGTACGGCTTAAAGTGATCCTATGGACAGATACTCCAATCTCCGCTGTGGAGCTTTGCCGCTACTTCAGGGTTATCTTTGGTCTCTTGATGCCTCTCTGATTAATGCCCTCCTTGCCTGGTCTGTGAGTTTTGGTGGGCGGCCCTCTCTTGCCAGGTTGGTTGTGGTGCCATATTCTTTCAATTTTTTAATAATGGCTTTAATGGTGCTCCGTGGGATGTTCAAAGTTTCAGATATTTTTTTTTAACCCAACCCTGATCTGTACTTCTCCACAACTTTGTCACTGACCTGTTTGGAGAGCTCCTTGGTCTTCATGGTGCCGCTTGCTTGGTGGTGCCCCTTGCTTAGTGGTGTTGCAGACTCTGGGGCCTTTCAGAACAGGTGTATATATATTGAGATCATGTGACAGAGCATGTGCACACAGGTGGACTTTATTTAACTAATTATGTGACTTCTGAAGGTAATTGGTTGCACCAGATCTTATTTAGAGGCTTAATAGCAAAGGGGGTGAATACATATGCACGCACCACTTTTCCATTATTTATTTTTTAGAATTTTTTTAAACAAGTTATTTTTTACATTTCACTTCACCAATTTGGACTATTTTGTGTATGTCCTTTACATGAAATCCAAATAAAAATCCATTTTAATTCCAGGTTGTAAGGCAACAAAATAGGAAAAATGCCAAGGGGGGTCAATACTTTCGCAAGCCACTGTATATCTCGGTTTCTTCTTCTGCAAGGCTCTTTGAATCCCTTTTCAGGGACTTTCCTGTAGTGAGAGGTTGCATACTGCATTCAAAAAATACCTGGCACAAAGCAGTGTAAATGGGTTTTTGGCTGCAGAAGAGATTTGCAAGCAGACTACTTGACCAGCCACGTGTTTGTTGTGTTTTTGTTCTTTCACTCCAGTCGTCACCGCGTCTAGCATGGCTGGTGCTGCCATGTACGAGCTGGTGCGTGTGGGGCACTGCGAGCTGGTGGGAGAGATCATCCGTCTGGAGGGAGACATGGCAACGATCCAGGTCTATGAGGAAACATGTATCCTCACTGTCCCTCTGCAGGCCAGCTTCACTCACTGTCCACGTGGTGATGGGCCTCTCCAGCAAAGAAGTTGCCATTTCCTTTTTAGATAGATTGGTGCAGTTTGGCCACAGATTGAACTGTGCTTTACAAAAAACTAACCCGAATTAAAGGTAAATTCAATCTGTTTTCAAAGGGAAGTGAATTAAGGCTTTAATGTGGCCTTAAGTGAAATACCTTTTAAAATGGTAGCTGTTTTCCTGTCTCTGGTAGGATTGCATTGTCACAAGCTGGGTTACACAAATAGGCTATACTGCAGTTTAAAATAAATATAAATACGCAATTTGACAAGTTGAGAAACAGTGACAAGCCATGGTCAGATAGATCTAAACCCTGGTCTTTCCCTGTTCCATGCAGGGGTACAGTTACTTGATGAAAAAGCACTTTTGGATTGGGGCATGGGGCTAATACTTTTAGTATGAGTTTAAGTAAGGACTTCATTGAAACCAAAACTAGTAAGCGTGGGACCTTCAGCAGCCCAGTAGTGTCTCTCTGAGTGTGGGAGACTGCAATCCTGGTTTTCCTGAGCCGCTCCCTTGCAGCTGGTGTGTCGGTGGGAGATCCTGTGCTACGGACTGGGAAGCCCCTCTCCGTCGAGCTGGGGCCTGGCATCATGGGCTCCATTTTTGATGGTATCCAGCGCCCCCTGAAGGACATCAATGACCTGACACAGAGCATCTACATCCCGCGCGGAGTCAACATCGGGGCTCTGAACCGAGACCTCAAGTGGGAGTTCACACCCTCCAAGAGCCTCCGGGTGAGGCCAGCATCGCCCTTTTTATTATAAATGTATTATTGGATTAGAGCTGGTGTTTGAACATTCGAGTTATCAACTATAAACTGCAAGCCAAAAGGGTTGATATTTTAACCTGGGTAGCTAACATACATTCTGCAGTGATCCAGATCTGGATGGACCACCTTTAACAATTAAAGTGTTTTTGTGAGGCGTCCTATTTACTCATAGAAAATAGCCACCCAGTGATGGCATTGCTATTCAAGGATTGTAAAGCAAAGCTCTTGATGGATGTGATTGTATTGTGTTGGCTGATGGCGTTTGACTCAACCTCCTTGTTTGTGTGTCCCTCCCCAGGCTGGGAGTCACGTCACAGGTGGGGATATTTACGGCTTGGTGTTTGAGAACTCCCTCATCAAGCACAAGCTCATGCTCCCCCCACGGAACAGGGGCACTGTGACCTACGTGGCTCCAGCTGGAAACTACGACATCTCTGTGAGTCGGCTTTTCACACGGTGTAACGGGTCTGTTTTGAAACGCGACCTCTCGTTTATAAGAACTTTCTGTTGGCACTCGTTGATATGTAATGAAATCCAGTTGGACCAGTTTAGCAACATAGCAAGTGAGTCCTTTGCTTTGACCGTTGGGCTGCCCAGTGCCTCATTAATATAATAACCTCTTTAAGAGCGACAGACTGAAAACAGCAGTTGATAGCAAGAAATTCAGAAGTGTGTTTGAGCTGATCATCTTTGATTTTTCTGAACTGCTGCATATCGACCCCTAGCATATCAGCAGACAAATGAAACTGACCACACACATTTAATGGGCACATTTAGTTTCCAAAGATTTCATCTTTTGAGTGTTGCAACTTTTAAAATCGCATCAAAGAGACCGTTCTATATCGAAAGGGAGCAGGATATCAGTCGGGTCATTTCACGGTTGCATGATTTATGCTAGTACAATCCTTTTGAAATGTTTAATTACATTCCTTTGTATGCCACTAGCTACCCACACAGAAGAATGACATACGTTGCAGATTAGGTGCAACCAAAATAGAACAACAAATAAATTTGCACCCAAGTCCACACCACTGATACATAAAGCATTTCTGGATTTGTGTGCTGCTGTTTTTTTTTTTATTTCAAACTGTCCAGTCCATGCTTGTTATTTTAAACAGTATAGTGTGTTTTGACACGCTCGGCACTAATATTGTGTCCTATCCGCTGTTCTCTGCACCGCTGTATTGATCACTGCTCTATGCTCTGATCATCCGCAGGATGTTGTGCTGGAGCTGGAGTTTGAGGGGGTCAAGGAGAAGTTCACCATGATGCAGGTGTGGCCGGTCAGACAGGTGCGGCCAGTCACAGAGAAGCTGCCTGCCAGTCACCCACTGCTGACCGGACAGAGGGTCCTCGACGCACTCTTCCCGTAAGCAGCACTTCCCTTTACCAGGGATGGAGTTACACTGGGAAGACGGGAACGGGGCCTTGCTGCAGATGATTATCAGTGTGTCTCTATCACTGTAATGAGTGTGTGACTGGAATCCGCAAGCAGCCAAGCTCTGCTGTGTGGTGCAATGGCGAGAATGCTTGATTTACAAGCTGTTGCTTTTGGTTTCTGTTTCACTGTCTCCCTACTTTTGTGTATTTTGTTCTTGTTTGGAAATCAGTGCTTTCTCATAGATGCACAGAAGGTGGAATTTTTGTTAAGAATTAAGAGTTTTAATTCAACTGTTTTAAATCATTTATATGGGGGTCACCAGGGTTATAAAAATCAAGTTTGTAACAGTGCAGGCGAGTCTCGTTATATTTATGCCGGTACAAATAAGTAAACAGCCAGGAAGGTCCTATGGTTTTAACAATAACGATATTTAGATCCTCTGCCTTTTAAACCAGTTGAATAGACCCCTGTGTGAAACTGCTTCTGGATCTCATTCTGATTTTCAAAAAGGTATTTTATCTGCAAGGTAATCTCATTTAGATTTTCCTAGTTTGCAAGCCTGTGGCGTTGAGAATTGTGAATTTTTCAGTACAGTAAATGGCTTTGACAGTGATTTGTGTGTGTGGTGGAGAGAAAGGGCTTGCCATGCATGTTCATAGCCCTATCTATGATCCTGCACATCTCCGCAGTGGGTGTTTTCTGAATTATGGGGAAGCAATTTTCGACATGCTTCATTTCTTTACATTAAAATGAAGAGCATTTTCCTTGTTTTGTTTCCTTACGTGACCAATTTCCCTCTGTGTGTGCAGATGTGTGCAGGGCGGCACCACGGCCATCCCTGGAGCCTTCGGCTGCGGCAAGACCGTCATCTCCCAGTCCCTGTCCAAGTACTCCAACAGCGACGTCATCGTCTATGTGGGCTGCGGGGAGCGAGGAAACGAGATGTCTGAAGTACTGAGGGATTTCCCTGAGGTCAGACTCTCTCACGCTTCTCAACAGTCACGCGTTTTGATTTGAATGTCTGCATTTAAAGATTTCTTCGTTTGCTGATGTGTGTGTGTGGGTCTGATTGTTTTCTGCTGGCTGCATGACTAAATTCACCACTAAGTGAAATACAGACCATGTAACATATTACAGCTCTGTTAAATATAGTGCCTAGCACTTCTTCCAGATATTTGAAGTGGACCGTGCTGGATGCAATTTGCGTCACCTTAATGAAATGCAGGTCGAGGAGCTCAACGTATCTCAGCCCTCCTGCTTTTTTTTTTTTTACCAGGATTTCACTTGGTTTACCTCCGTCTAATTTCTTTTGGGGTATTCTGGTTAAATTGGGATTACTGCTTGACATGTCTCCTTACTTCTGTGGGACAAACCGTTTCAACCCCTCTGTCGTTTACAATGCCTCCCCCTTCTGTCCATTCCTCTCTCTGGTTCTGTGGTGACTAATCCCTTCTTCCCTCTGCTGCAGTTGACCATGGAGGTTGATGGGAAGACGGAGAGCATTATGAAGAGAACTGCGCTGGTTGCCAACACCTCCAACATGCCTGTGGCTGCCAGAGAGGCCTCCATCTACACAGGTACACACTTGACGTTACATAAGCCAGCCTCAGTGCAGACTTCAGAAGGTTTCTTGAATACTGAAAACTGGACGGAGTTAGCAATTAGTGTTCAGACTTAAATAACAGTGAAGTAAATATGATAGTAAGACATTACTTTTTTGCTCTGTAGTCTTTATTGTGGAAGAACATTTAACATTGAAATAGACTTGGGTAGGTAAAATTGGCCTTGGGGGAAAGATTCGCCAGTGTATTTTCTAGCTACACAGCATTCTACATCTTTACTATTTTGCCAGATTCAATACCTGCTGTATGGTTATTGTTTTGTGTGTGTGTAGTTACACTACCAGGTAGGTAGCTGTCAGCAAAACTCAAAATGGAAAGAGTCTGCTTGTGTAAACTGTATTTGCAATTGTTTAAATTGTTCATTTGGAAGCTTAGGAAGTTATTTCTATTGTCCTGAATGTGCAGTTCCTTCCAAAACCGGTTTTGTAGCTTTGAGAAATTAATGTCCTGTCAAAACAGAACAGTGGTGGCTTGCATCTGTTCTGTTGCTGCAGAATTTTCTTTTACATTGATTTTAATGGACCACTGCCAGTTCGCTACAACTGTGGTGTTGTGCTCTACAATAAATAAAAAGCAGCACTATAATCTGCAGTAGTCCTTCCATCTGTTTTCATTTTAGACCCTATTGCAGTTGATTGTGTTGTTTTAAACACTTTGATCAGTGGTAGAAACAAGACCTCAAATTGTGTTAGTTCCATGCCATGTTTTACTGTAAGATTGTTTAGCTACAAAGTATAGCGAAGATGATTAAATAAACCCTGGAATGGCTTATACTTTCAAGCACTGGGTCATTTTGGCTATTGTGGCTTTGCATTTCAAGCTGAGTTTGTTTTGGGTTTTCTTTTTTCACTGCCAGGTAATAAACATACATTTGTCCATACAAGAATGTATGTGTGTGTGTGTTCCCATTAATCAGCGATTCCTCTGTACAAAAGCTGGTGCGCTCAACCACTACCACTGTTCTGCATAAACTGTGTTTGAAATATGGCAGAGAAAACCCTATGCAGAAGGTTGTAGTTAATCGGTCTGACCAGAAAGTTCATTGATATTTTTGAGAGCTCAGGTGTGATGGAGGTGTCCCCTTGCCTTTCCAGGTATCACCCTGTCTGAGTATTTCCGTGACATGGGCTACAACGTCAGCATGATGGCCGACTCCACCTCTCGGTGGGCGGAGGCTCTTCGTGAGATCTCGGGACGCCTCGCTGAGATGCCTGCCGGTGAGTCCACACCTCCTTTCTCTGTTCACTTGATACACATACTCTGTGTATGTTCTGCTTTGTAATGTTTTTAACACTGTTGCTATTGGATTCATACACTTTATGTATCATAGCATTTGTATGAACGATGCGCTGCTCAACATTGTCTTTTCAGTTTCGGACCAAACTTAAAGGTTGTGACTAAGGAACTGGTGGCATATCAGAAAAATTACTTTTTAAAGCAAAATGAACTTTAATTAAATAGTTCTAAGTTGTGCCAAAAATATATATCCAAATAGGCATAGATGTACATGTAAGCACATTAGATTAGTTTACTGGCGTAATATTTTGAGATTCAGTTATCTTCTCTACACTGCTAGGTCTATTTGCAGTTTTGTATGCTGCACTCAGCAGTGTTGAAAGTTAAAGGAACTGCTGTTTTTAAATCTTTGTTTTTGCTTTTTGTTTTCTAGACAGTGGTTATCCTGCCTACCTGGGTGCCCGCCTGGCCTCTTTCTACGAGCGTGCGGGCAGAGTGAAGTGTTTGGGTAACCCTGAGAGAGAGGGCAGCGTCAGCATTGTTGGGGCGTGAGTACAGTAAACATCCTGGGCAGGGTGGGCTCCAGTGACTGCTCCACTGGGAAGGGGAGGCTGCTGCTGGGCCAGCATTCAGAAACTCAGGCCTGAAACGTCACTGAGAATTCGGCTCGAGTCGCAGTGTTGTGGTTTGGAATAAACACCAAAAATTAAAAGTATTGCTGAAAAAATAGTAATTTTTTAACAGAATTTGATATCCCAACCTGGAGCGTCCTCCGAAGCGTGTGCTGTCAGTCGGCCGCTTCTTTACACACTGCAGGCCCACCATGCAGCCAACCCAGAGCTACAGCGTCGGAGGACAACGCAGCTCTGGGCAGCTTACAGGCAAGCCCGCAGGCGCCCGACCAGACTACATTAAGTTGTGGGTTGTCAAGTTTTTCCAGGACAGCCAGTGAACCAGTCAATACATACGACTTCTGCATAATTCCTTTCTTGGTAAGCCTGTGCTTGCCTATGGTCTATTTCATTAGAATCATAAGCAATGGCAGGTTTTTGTAGAATTACTTGTTAACTAGAATACTTTTTTATTTTTGAATAACTGGTGTTTTGTTCATGCGTGTTTATTTAATTTTTTTGGCAGTGTGTCTCCCCCTGGTGGTGACTTCTCAGATCCAGTTACATCAGCCACACTTGGTATTGTACAGGTAAATAGATCCATTGAACTGCAGTATAGTGTAAGGAAGCAATAGAATTGATATTGTCAACACTGGTTAAAAAAGTAACACTCTTTATATGTAAAAAAACTACAATATGTGACACTACCTGGAGGCATCATGGGTTGAAATCACCAAAAATGGAGTTTTCCCTTTTTGACTGGTTGTGACTGAACTTACAGTGGTGGTTCTGTCTAGTTTGCTCGCTGTGTGTCTCTTACCCACAGAGTGATGAACCGGTTTGAGATTTTCATATACTCAGAACACACCTTCATAGCTGTCGTGGAATCTATGACTGAGTTAAGGCCTGTAGAAAACCAGTACAGAACATGATTATTGCATTATCCTCACAAATCCAAGCAGCTGTTTCTTCACTTGTTTAACTTGGAATGGTAAATGAGCCCAATCAACACCAATGACTGTCACCTATGGAGAATCCGAATAATTGATTTGTGCAGCTCTAGGACACAATGGCACGAGTCCCAGACTAACCTGTGAAAGGGAAGGGACTGGCTACTTGTTGCTTAGCAAGCACACCTCAGTCCTGACCTGAACCCTCCGTGTTATTGAGTTTTGGGTCTCTCTCAGCAGAGTGATTTTGTGGTTAATAGCTAATTATGCTAGCGAGCCAAAATTCAGACCCAGTTGAAAGTTCTGTTTCGGCTCAATTGACCAATAGGAACGCTGCTTCTGAATGTTTTGTCAGGTGTTCTGGGGTCTGGACAAGAAGCTGGCTCAGAGGAAGCACTTCCCCTCGGTGAACTGGCTGATCAGCTACAGCAAGTACACGCGTGCCCTGGATGAGTACTATGACAAGCACTTTGCAGAGTTTGTGCCTCTGCGCACCAAAGCCAAGGAGATCCTGCAGGAAGAGGAGGACCTGGCTGAGATCGTGCAGCTCGTCGGCAAGGTCACACTTTATGCATTTGTTACATTGCCCGGTCCTCTCGCTTGACTTTTCCATTCACTTTTCTCCTGCCTTAAACTAGCCCATATTAAGTTTACACACCCAAATCCTCTGTACATTTTGGCAATATCTAAAGCTCTTTTCTGCACTCTCAAAGAGCCTTTTAAATGTTGAAAGAAACACATGTTTTGTAGGCTTCCTTGGCTGAGACCGATAAAATCACTCTGGAAGTGGCCAAGCTGATCAAAGATGACTTCCTCCAGCAGAACGGATACACTCCATATGACAGGTGCAACAACTATAACCCTTCTTTCTTTTATTAGAAGTTACTGGAGTTCATGTATTTACCCAATTTTTTTAAAAAATCATAGTTTAGACCCATTTATAACTATGAGAGATGAAGCTCCTCCAGGCAGTGTGCTGTCCTGTATGTCATCATATGTGTGTATTGCATCTTGTGCGTTCCACAACCCAAGAAACCTGAAGTTCCTTAATGCAAAAAAGTCTAAAAAACAAAGAAAAAAAAACTTCAGTGACTTCCATAAGCATGGGCTCTTCCACTCATTTTACCCTCAGTCTCAGTACTTGCTGATTGGATACTTTAATAACTTAATTCTGCTGGGGATTTTGGGGCCTACCAATACTATCCTAATTCCGTATCGGTTAATTATTCTTTTAATGTCTGCTGTTTGTCATGTAAAGTGACGATCTGTCTGTTGGCCTGCCTACCGCTGTCCTGGTAACGGATTGTCATTTATTTTCCTCTAGATTCTGCCCATTCTACAAGACGGTGGGCATCCTGTCCAACATGATTGCGTTTTATGAAATGGCGCGCCATGCTGTGGAGACGACCGCTCAGAGCGACAACAGGATCACCTGGAGCATTATCCGCGAGAACATGGGCGAGATCCTCTACAAGCTCAGCTCAATGAAGTTCAAGGTAATTGACCACACACCTTGCTGTCTACCCTCCTGGCAGTAAAAACTGTATTCGTCATATTGCATCATCATTTATTCGTATTTGGTGCCATTGTTGCCACTTATCGGTGTAGCTTAAAAATTTAGAAACTTCACATTGTTGGGTTTGGTTATGATCATCTCCTTTGATGGAAAATCTAGTTAAATAGAGGGTTTCCCTTTCTCAGTGTCTTGGGAGCTCTTTCTCCCCCAACATCCCAACCTCCATTCTTGGAGCTGTATCTCCCTTACTGGGTTTTAGCTGGTTTTCATCGCCCATCCTTGTTTGTTGTCAGAGTCTCACCTCAGTTGCACAAATGGCTTTTCCAGTTGGTTTCAATGCATTCCTCGTTATTCAGAACTCCATTTACACCTCAGCTGAGTTTTGGTCCCTGTGTAATAACTTCTTTCTCTGACTTGTCAGCCTTTTCGTTTACAGTTAACAAATGTTTGTTACATTTCAGGACCCGGTGAAGGAAGGGGAAGAGAAGATCAAGGCAGATTATGCCCAGCTCCTTGAAGACATGCAGACAGCCTTCCGCAGCCTGGAAGATTAATTCACCTCACCACCATCTCAGACCTTCAGATTTCCCTGTGCAGTGCAGTATTTGGACAAAAAAAAAAAAAAAAAATATATTATATATTTTTTTTTTAATATTTCCTTTTTAATAGGTCTTGCAGTAACTCAACATTCCTTTTTGTTCCATGGTGTGCTAGGGTTTTTTGTTTTATTTATTTTGCCAAACATGGTATTTGCATTAGATACCCTGTTTACATTTGTCAAAACATAGTTTTACATTGTCGCCAGCTAACGTGGCATGTGTTGAAGGTGCAAAAAGCAGATATTAAAACACTACAGCAGTGTTGCAGTAATGTTTTTAGTATATCTCTGTTGTTAAATGGCACTCTGTACATGTGATAACCATCAGGCATGTTAGTCAGTCAAATCGTGTTGTATTTTGTGCATTAAGGTATATTGCAAACAAGGATTATTTAACACTACCAGCAAAATAAAATGTTAATTATTCACAGTAAAGTAAAGCAGACCCTCATAAGTAACACAGATCTGTGCGTTGCAGACAAGGAAGGCTTTATTTTACAATAAATGTAGGTAGTTTGTATTTAAGAGTTCCTGTAAAAGGTGTATTACACTTGAAACTGTACACACATTAAGTCCTTTGCAAGCTTATTTCAGCTATGGAGCAACGTGTACATTTAGGGCATCTTATATCTGTGACCTCAGTACACAAAATGGGTGTCATTTGTCGTGATGACCATCCTGATTTTCCATTCATAGCTGGTTTGACAGTCATTCAAAAAGGACCCCAGCTGGGTACTGGTCCTGTAATCCTGCAGCTGCAAGCTCCTCCCTCCTGCACACCATTCTGCCGGGTCGCTCTGAACTCTGTCCAAGTTCCGTCTTGTAATTCAGAAGCGTCTGAAAACTTGATTTAAAGACCTTTTTATCTTTTACATGATGTTGTCATCTCACAGCTCTTACTGTAGAATTAAAACCGTGGATGTACTTATTAATGCTCATTTGACCTTTACAGTTTAAACACAAGGGATGCAACACATCTGTATTTATTGCAGGCCAGTAATGGAAGCCTGTTTTATGGTTCTGTATTTCGGATGTTGTAATGTTTTTGTTTCTGATTTATTGTTTTTTCACTGTTTAGTCGCTGTGTTTGCTGTGTGTTTTGGTGCACAGTGGAGTGCACTCGTTGATTTTCTTGTCTTCAGTGGTACGTGTGTAAAGTTGTTTGAGTCCCAAAGATTAAAGTGGAGACAATGATCTAGGGTGCACTGTTTTATTATTGTCTTTCTACACCTGTGCATCTTAACCACATTTAGCTTCTATCAGCTGGCTGCTCCCATCTCCTACATGTATTTAGACTTTGTTAGTGTTAGACTTGACATTTACATAGTACTAAAAGGATACTAAGCCAATTTTATTTCACATTACTTTTTTCTTCACTGTCTTTTCCATATACAAGTGAATGCTGTCCACACATAGTCTTTTACACACTTACATGTTGCAGTAATCTATAAAAAGTGATGAAGGGCTTCTATTATGGCTATTGTGTTTGGATACAAGGATTCCTGATTTGTTAGTTTAAATATTTAAACATGCTTAATACAAAAATTTTAACATTTAGGAAAATAAACAGATCTAACAACGCTTGTCCTGTGAACAGTGAAAACATGAGTTTTCTTCTCATGAGAAAAATGCTTTGATTTCAAATGCTTTGAAATGCAACTTCCAAACAGATCCTCCCATTAGTTTTTAGTTTACTACTCTCAATTTAAAAAAAAAAGATATGTGCAGCAGGATATTAAAACAATCTGCAATGGTACAAAACTCAAAACAGGGTCACACATCCATTCTTCCAATCCATGAAATCATATTCTTCTGCTCTATTAACAAAGTAGGAGGTTTCTAATAGGCACGACAAGTGAAAAAATGTATAATAAATACATTCATTTATTTGTATTAAATAAAAGTGTCATGAACAAAAACAAGTGCTTCTGAAACATTGTCCATGTGGTAGTAAAACATCATCGAACTGCTCGTGCTGTGAAAATAAAAGGACAAAATCATTGACAGTACATCAAATAACCTGAATAACGAGGGCAGTGGAAGCAGTCTGGAGAGTTGATTTTCTGGATAATTAAAGCACACTTGGTAAGTAACAGGGACGCATTGTAGGACTGCTTGCGCCTAGTTTAGCTTGCTTTAAAAGCAGAACTCTGCCTGCTATTAACCTATGTAACATGCAAAACCCAATTTAATGTTTAACACAGGAATAAATCAAATAAATACCTGTTTTCATGGGAACAGGTGGTGGCCTGATTAATTGCCTTCCAGATACTGTCCTCAGTACTATAGCTACAAACGTGAAGGCAGCAGGTCTATATTCCACATACAGTAATGTACACATCTTGTTTACTCATCAAGACAGTATCCCCCTCAGTTTTAAGGGGAGGAGTGATATAATTCACACTAGAGCGTGTGTATGTGCCACCTGTGACTGTTGTTTTAAAATCTGAGTTGGATTTTTCTGGCCACCTTATTTGATATGTAGGCACTGCTGTCACTGGATATATCTGAGTTTCATTTAACAGCAGTCTAAACCAACCAAAGGGGCTTCAGAAGGCTGTACACTAAAGCTTTACATCTTGTGAATAAAAAACAAAACAAAACCAGGAATAATGAGCTTTACTGACCTGCGGGTATCTATTTCTTGAAACACACAAACTTCTTCCTGAACTGGGGCACTATGATCGCCACCAGTCCCACAGTGACCCCCACAGCTGCAACCACCACTCCGATAATTGTCCCGATTGACTCCTCCATCCCGAACAAGCCTAGGAGAGCACACGATCACAATCACTTCTCCCTTTGTGTAGTTAAACTAAACTGCAATGTCTTGGTAGCTTCCCGGTTTCTTTAGGTGCAGCAACAAAACCTGCAGCACTCATCTCCATGTTGGACCTGCTGGTTTTGTTGATGGGCACGTTTGCTGACCGTTTGTTCCCCATTCTCAGTTTCCTTTCTAAATATCTTGGTGTGTCTAACAAGATAATCCATTTCAATTAGCAAGACACCCGGCAACTTCAGTAGCAACCGTAATGACATATTTTTGTCTTCACCTGTGTAGCAGTGAATATTGAGTGAGCATCCCATAATGAGTCATCATTCATAGAAACTATTTGGGGTTAGCTTGTTCATTAAAATCATGTGTATATACTTGAGGAGATATTATTTATTCAGGGATAGTAAGATTGATAGCAAGGAACTGGTCTGAGAACCCTAACTTGCTTGTTTGTGATGCTTGGGGATAGGGAATGAAGGCCTGTCTTTACCCCTAGCACCACAAACCAGCAAGGGTTGAACTGTACTGTACTGACAAAGTTGCTGCTAATTTTGTGAATGTCTAAAGGTGATCAATATAATACAAGTGCATGTATTACTAGCTGCAAAGGTTAATTGCTACTATTACTGTTTATGATGCATACTTTTTTCCAGGCATGTTCTTGAACTGATATGTTTCTGCCCGAACCATACTGTACATGAAATGCCTTGTGAGACAGTTAAACTGCTGTTCAAACATACTCTGATATTTGTGCAAAATTACTGAATGCAGCAGGTTTTCTTAAACGTATTTATTTATTTTTTTTATCACAATATGACATATAATCCAGCAATCTGGAAACCTGTGAATACCTGGGGAAAGGTTAAACTGTTAAGAATGAAAACTAACAATGCGAAAGAGAAAGTGCCTTAATTCTCCAGGTTGTGAGGGTGTTAACTAGGCTGGATTGATCCATTTGTCCTGTTCAGGTCTGTTACATTTGTTTGTTATATGAAACCGGAAAGTACTTTCAGATCGCCCTGGGTTGGAAAGCAAGCTAAAGGATAACCAATCTTCACCAAAACAACTCAAACAAATGTAAAAATGACAAAAATGCCAGTTTTGTTATTGCTTGATCTTTTTAAAGAGTATATATTCAAAACTTGATTGGCAACCTACTTGTCTGGCTTAATGATTAAACGATCTCTGATATAACTCCTCGTGCCACACCTTACCACATTGGACAAAAGCTTACCCGATCTTTTCCTGACACTCAGCTTTGTGCCGTCTCCTTCTAAAGTACTTCCATTGGGTAGTGTCACAGAGCAAATGTAAATGCCATAATCGCTTGACGTGACGTTGAGAAGGGTCATGGAGGCGACGCCTGTGCCAAGCCAATCCCCGTTCAAGAACACTCTGCCCAAATAGCCCTCCTCCTTTGTTTCATTCCCGACCAGGACCGTCAGTGTCTCCTCACTCTTCTTGTTATACCACGTCACAGACAAATTCTTGGAATCAAAGTGACCACTCTGGGTAAACTGGCACGAGAACACTAAGTTCTCCCCTTCCACCGCCTTCTCTGTTGGGGGGCTCTGAGACACAGAGGGCTCTGATTTTGGTTCAGGCTCTGAAGTGGTGTTTGTGTGCTGATCTGGGGTGACCCCGTGTGGTTGTAAGGCTATGTTCTGAGCAGTCTCAGAGGCTCCATCCCCTTGTGTTTGGATAGTGACTGTGGCACTGTTAGCAACATGGTTGCCTTGGATTAAGACAGCTGTTGGCAAAAAAAAAGACAAGACAGGCTTTAGAGATGCTATTTTTACCAGAAATGAATCAATGAAATGAACACTAGGCGTTCTAACAGTAATGAACACAATCTATCAGCACTGCTTTCTGTACACATCTGGGATGATTAAAAGTACCGGTAACTTAAATGAATTTGCTTCTTAGGAGTATATTGCAATCTGACTTCATGAGCTTTCCTTCCTTATCATATTTTTTAAAACGTATGATCTGTAATTTTGATAAACTATGAAGTAAATGCAGCAATGACTCAAACATTAAGAAGAACACAAGGTTGATAAAGAAGATATTCAGTATAACAATGTGTTTAGTATACATGACCACTTGGCCTTTCTATATATATCAAGTGACTTGCTGTAGGAATCTTGCTATTATGTAACAGTGTTTTTTATAACACAGTACTGTCTCTGAAGCACTCCAGTTATCCATGTCTGGCATTGTCTCCGCTGTTCAAATTACAGCAGTCGTGTACGCACTGCCTTGTAACCAAAGTGTCTCAGGGATGTAAATAGAGTAAAGCTAATATTACAGTGTAAAGTGTGTTATTGCCCCAACTCTAACCTTGTTTGAAGTGCCTTTTTAAAAAAGAAACAAACACAGAGACGTCTGCATGTACAACACACCTGGGAGTGCCTTATTTGAAACATTTCAATGTATTTGTCGTGCAAAAAGATCTTTCAATCCATTTCAGTAGTTTAAATAGGCCCCATTCTCTAATCCTTGCAAAAACAGGATCGCCAGCTAGAATGAGAGTGACAACTGTTTTTCTGTATGGCATACTCTGGTGTCATCACTCAGGGACCTACTGTCATGAGCTAATCTCAGTCAAGTGTATAAGAGTGATGTCTATTACCATGGTACCATACACTACAAACTAGATAAGTGTGTCAAAGAAAGGTAAATATAAACATTTATCAACAGCTATAGACACTGTGTGTATATTTATATTTATTTGAATGGAATCTAATCACTTGCTATGCTGTTTCTCGGTTTTATTTCAAAGGTCAAGCAGTAAACAGATAATTTCCAACCACATAGGAAGTGATTAAACATCAGGAAGAAATATTTTCATCTTTTTCTGGACCTATAGTGTTTTACTCAGGGGTGGGAGAAAAATCAAGCAAAAGGGTTGGAAATGTTGTAAAAGTTAGAAGTAAGTTGATTTCAAAACCTGTGATAGAACTCCTTTACACTGCTAAATACAAATACAGTGGAAAGAGCTGAATGTCACAGAAGGGTTTGGAGTATGGCACTTCGTCTAAATTATGTGAATAATTAGGCCGGTACTACAGCATGTTCATTGTTCATAAGACTTATTTGTAGTTTACTGTATTCTAGTTGCTGTTCTGTTTGAATAGATATTGTAATTTTTTCATTCCCGACATTGAATAGCAATACAGTGGCATGGCAAATAGCTGTCTTGAATCAGTCACATTTTGGCATACCAGCCATATTATAGTGGTATATAGATCAATACACAGTGGTATCCAGTGCAGTAAAATGATTCCATGTCAGTACTACTGAATCAGGTCCACTATCCAAAATGTGCTCAAACTGAATTGCGTTGCCATCTGCAAATCATTGACATGTCATCCCAATGTCCCAACTCCCGAGGGTTCTCATTCAAGCCCAACTGAGACCGCATGTCCTTGTGCCACACAACATATGACAGGAGCTCATAGAATGAGACCAGCGTTAGGAGCGTCCCTGTGAGCCAAGAGGGCTGAGGCTCTTCCATATCTAGAAATAGAACTAGAGGCTAGTGGAAAACTGAAACGAAATACTCTGATGCTAAAAATAGAACTCTAAAAGTCAAATGGTTTTAAATACTACTGTGCTTTAAAACCTGGACAATGTTCTTCAGCATTCATAGCAGATAAAGCAATATACAAATTGCAATGAATCGCCTACATATGAAAAAAGTTTTCTGACAAAGATATTTGAAATCCTGGACAAAACCATACAAGACGCAACCCAAAAGCACAGTTTTCTGTGATATAATAGCACCCCTTCTCATACAGACCGGAAATTAACTTTCCAATGAAGCGAAATCATCCTCAAATATTCAGTCTGTGCATGAAACCCTGTTTTATCATGTGCATGTATGTACCTTACTTTTCAATAATTCAACCAGAGGCCAACTACTACAGGAGCATGCCAAACTTTCAAAATAAAAATGACATAGCTGTACTCTCATTGGTGCTGCATCTGAAGAGTCACTTGTATTAAAATGAATTTATTGCAGAAACCACTGGCACAGTTACAGATGCTTTGAGCTTCCAGACCACAGTACTGCAACATACGTTACGCCTTTAACAATACGGAATTACTGACCTACAATTAAAACTGATGCATTTATTATCGGCTCTGATACATGTAGGCACAGATAAAGAAATACACAGAAATGTGCCTGGACTTACCTATAAAAGCTGCGATTAAGAGCTGCGGGAAGGGAGACACGAAGATTTTGGAAGTTAGGAGGCTCATAGTTATTGCTGAATCCCAGCTGCACAGTGCACAGAGAGGGAGGAGAAAGAGCCCAAGCTAAATGCAGCCAATGACTTCCGCAGCACTCTTATTTTTAAGCTGGTGTCATAATAGAAGACCTGCTTTCTGTAGCAAAACAATTTGACTAATGATTGGCTAAAAAAAAAAACTCACAGTGCTGATCCCCTTCTTATTTCTTATTGTAGTATTATCTATATATCAGAACAGTGAAATTGATTATCCAAACACCTCTATTATCCAAATACCTCTATTATCCGAACCCCTCTATTATCCGAACAGCCCCTTGTTAACCTGTCTTGTGTGTTGTGCACTGCTGCTCTGTTTACAAAGAAAATGCGCTACTCAGCTGCCATTCTGGTATTTACAGAACAGTCATTACTGTAGGTTTTGTATTTTTTTCCTACATTCAGTAAAGGGAAAATCATGTTAAATATTTTTACTGTCACAATTCAATTATCAGAACAATTCAATTGTCAGAACAACCCTTGGTCCCAATTAGTTTGGATAATATACATTTTACTGTATTGCTCTGCAGAGTCCCAAAATACTAATGCTTTCAGTGGGAATTGATGATTGTAATGTCATTCAAGTAACTGGCTTTACTGTAGGCGGAGGTATTCAATTAATTCAAGATTTCAAAATAACGGAAATAAAATACATTAAAAAAATTCAGAGCAATGACAAATAATGAAAGTACTGAATGAAGCTGATAATAATAATAAAAAGGTTGTTTTATTATTTGAACATAAAAAAAATAAAGTAAAAACAATCATCATTTCATAATGGTCAATTAACTTCATTTGAAAGATGGAACCATACTTGATACAATTGTGTTTCAATGTCCAGCAGCTGTTTGAAGAAAGCACATTTCTAATGACTTTCTATTATATATAATATTATGGTCTGCACAACTTCTTTCAAGTTGCTACCCAGCTGTTGTCGAAGTCGAACGTTGCAGTCACGAAGGAAGCAGGAGTTTCCGTTGCTATAGCAGCCGCAACTTTAAAGGTACAGCGTTGATGGAGGAGAAAATAATAGCAACAACGTGCACACGATGGACATCGATAACAGCTTGCAGTGTCTCGAAGAGCAGCTGCAATCTGTGGTAAGGTTTCTTCATAACATGGAATACACTGGTTGAGAGCGACACCGACACGTTAGTGGTTTAAGATAATGCATACTTTATATAGACTTTTGGTTCAAGTCAATATACCCACAATATGATAAAACATGTGATTTTATGTCCCTCGTAGAATCCCTTAAAATCACACAGAAGGTATGTTTTATGAACTAATATGAAACGATTTCATATATGAATTTACCATTCAGTGTAATACTGGAAGTAGGCCTACGGTTCGGAGTCGTTCCGCGGACACGATGCACATATATAATTTTAATTAACGACGAAATGTATACAATAAAAACAAGTTACAGTAGGTGTTACATCAACATTGAGTGATATCTATTTGAGCAGATATACGCAAGGTAATGATGTGTCAAACTAAAACGTGTAACTTAACCCTGGTTTAGGCGATACGCGAAGGAGATCAAGAAGCAGCTGAAGAAGAAGAGGAAGAAGAACAGGGCCCAGCTAACGCGTTTTCTGATATTTTAGTTCGTGAGATTTCACTGTCCACTGGGTCTACTGACAGGGGGTTCTGGGTAAGTCCAAAAACAGACAGGGCACAGACAGGTGGATGGAGGCACAGTACCCTGCCAGACTATTTTTAGTCGTGGTAAAAACCTTTGTCCCAGCGCCACACGACGTCCAGTAGTGGTTAATAGTAAAAAAAAAAAAAAAAAAAAAAAAAAAAAAAAAAATGTAAATAAATAAATCGGTTATAGCAGGTGCGTTCGTAAACTCAATCTGAAACTAGTGCTTCAGATCGGCAATTTTCTCTTTAGTTTTCGAACGACCTAAAACGGTTTAATACTGGTAGTACTATTATTAACTATGATCATTAGGTAGTTGTGCCGTTTAATGTATTTTTTTAAGACGGAAATAACCGTTTTTTTTTTGTTTATTTATATTTTTTTACATGAGTTTTCCACTCTGTAATTAGTACTGCTGCTCCTCAAGATGATCCTGATTGTAATGAAATGTGATCCAAACCACTGATTGTACGCTTTTAACCACACGTGTTTAGAATGTCAGCAGCCAATAGGAGGAAGACATTCCCAAGCCATTTTTAAAATGTTCATATCTAGTCCCATTTATTTCCCTGTGTTGTGAATAAGCCCTTATTGTCCAATGTAACAAAGCAATAAACTGTATTATTATGGTTACAGTAGCAATTATATTTCTAACGCATTGCTCATACCAACACATAACACAAGGTTTGGAATGAGAATTAAAGTATGAACAGCCATTTACAGATAGGCCTAGATTTACAGTTATTATAGCCTTCCAGTTTAAATAAAAGCAAACAAATAAAGAAAAACAAACAAACAAACAAAAAAACAGTCTCCCATGCTTTCCCATGCTTATTCTGTTCAATGTAATTTACCAATTTTAACCATGTGTTTTACAATGCATTACCTAGTTATTTTATGATTTACTATTCTTAACTATGCTTTACCATGAGTTCACAGTACTTATTCAAGATTGTAGTGTCGTATACCACAGTGTGCGTTTGTAAGTGGTTACTTATTGACTAAAAGCTAATATGTGTTTTGCTGCACACTAACTGCACAAATAGTCTACATGGCCCAACAGAAACATAGATTTTAAATATCATTGCAAATATGAATTAGGATTGTCATAACAGTCATGTGTGTACCTTACAAGCAAGTTCCGTACCCCACTGTTGTTATCACTTCTGTGTAAACAGTTCCAGTGTACTCCTATTGTTTTCCCATTAGACTTTCTGCCTAGATGCCAATCATGTTTCTGTTATCAGGGTTATTGTGTTTCTGTAACCTTTGTTTATAGTAACCAGGAAGTCCCATTGAGAATAAAATCTCCTTTGCAATTGAGATGGTAGCTGTTTAAACTGTGTGTGGCTGCTTCTGAGTCATTACTGTAGATGCTACTTTCATTATTAATGTCCCAAAGTATGTCCTCTTTCATGCTGCAATTCATTAGTTGCTATATTATTTATTTATTTATTTTTTACAAATACATACTGTTGGTGTAGGTCTACAACTTATTCTTGATACAAATGGCTCCATTTTTATACTTGCAGTTGTGATGGGATATATGTTACAAACATTTCTTAGAAGGAAGGTATTGACAGTGTCGACCCAAGGGACTTTTTCGACCTGAAAAAAGAAACAAGCACCAGGGGTCACAAATGGAGATTCGATAAAGGGGCATTCAGAACAGAAAATAGGAGGCACTTTTTTACACAGATAATTGTGAGGGTCTGGAACCAACTCCCCAGTAATGCTGTTGAAGCTGACACCCTGGGATCCTTCAAGAAGCGGCTTGATGAGATTCTGGGATCAATAAGCTACTAACAACCAAACGAGCAAGATGGGCCGAATGGCCTCCTCTCGTTTGTAAACTTTCTTATGTTCTTATGTCCCTTACAAAACTTTGTGTAACTTTGCTACAGGAGTTTCTAAATTAAAATAATCTAAGACACAACTTTGAAATTATCCTTAGGGCTAGTCATGAGTGAGGCTTTCTATCGTGGTTGCACAAGCCTTTGCATTCTTTAAAAATTCTTGCCTTTTAAAACCATATTTTCAAAATACATACAAATTCCAAATTCACTGATCAGCAAAAATCTAAATATGTGTCTACTACTTTAAGTAGTAGTTATTCTTCTCTATAAATTGGATGCATTCAATTTCTAAAAGATAATACCATGCATCACACAGCATGTGGCCTATATTCATGTTTAGGACACATTTGAATAGGTTTAAGAAGGTTTTCTATATTGTAGTTCTGATATTACACCACTGTCTAACAACTCGGGAGTTAAAAATATCTAACATGCTAATATTTATGTGTTTCAGGTTCCGATTACCACTTATAAACACAGAAATGAAGAATTTAAGAAACTATTCAAACACATGCTGGAGTCTGAGAAATTAATTGTGGGTAAGAAAGTGATCCCTTTGAATAAATAGGCTGTTTTTCCTTTTTGTCAGTGTGTTTAACAAATGTCTGTACTGTACATATATACATGCTGTTTATTAACAGCAATAAGACACAGCACTGCTCTGAAAATACATTTGGTATACACCACATGATGTTCTATGTTACTTCTGTGACCCATAGGGGGTGATATGTGTCCCTAAATTATATAAACTACAATTAACTTACCTAAACAGCACATACAACCATAGCTTCCAAAATGACTTTGTAGTGATGTTCAGCTATTAACAACATTCTGCCAAGTAATTGAAGCAAATTCTAATCATATTTAACAGAATAGGAATTAAACCCTCCGAATGATGGCAACTGATCTGATTGAGATTAGTCGATTGATTGGGACGTTACCAAGCAAAAATCATAACATAGGAATGGTCCAGTAGGTACCTACGAGCCTACTAACCCCTAAATCTAAACCTAATGTCTACCCCTAAACCTAATCTCAACCCCTAAACCTAACTGTTACCATTAAAGTAATTTTTACTATTATTTCAACACTGCTTTGTAGCACCCTCTAACGCTACTACATCCGACGTCCATTAAACCTACTTAACCTGCTTAAAAGAGTTAAAGTCAAGATTAGATATTGACAGTGGCTCACCTTGTAAAACCTAGTAAAACTGACATAACAGTAACTTTATTGGAAGAAGGGGTACCGAATTAACGAATTTGACCTTTGCTTTTTCTTGAAAGAGGTCATTGAAAGGCAAACAGCTTTCAGGTTACCCTTTAACTTACTGTAGACAATTCAAGCAGTTTTCACCATACGCAAAGTTCAAGCAATGCAATAATTCTTAATTTCAGCAAAGTTGCTTGAAAATGTCTCTAGATGCTAAGCCAATCTTTTTACACAGAGAATAATTGGTTGCATATTTGACACGTCACCCAGAAGTAGGAGAGGATTTTGATTGTGAATAATGCTTGGGTGAATGACATTTTGTTTGTGTAGACTATGCCTGCGCTCTCCAGAGAGACATCCTGCTGCAGGGACGCCTGTACCTCTCTGAGAACTGGCTGTGTTTCCATAGTAACTTCATTCTCTGGGAAACTACGGTAGGAGCTCTAGATATTATGCAAACTGATGAACTCGATTCCTAGGTCAAGGAAATATTGTGTACAGTTAGTTCCTATTGGTTCCTACTGATCCGACTCAGTCACAATAAAAATGACTGTAAACAAGTTCTGTGATAGACTGTACTGATTGACTCACTAGTAATCATTTTTGTTCTGCATGAAAATTGTTTTTGTTAATAGCAAAACGAATTTGTTTAAGTAACATGCAAACTTAGCCTGTTGTACATGACAAAATTTAACCTTACAAAATATCACATCAGCCCCTGATCAAGTAATGTTTTCCTCAGTATTACATTTTCAGTGATGGCACTGTTCTTGTGTTGTTAGGAACAACCTTTCTTTCAACAAATTCCAGGTGGAATAGAATAGGAACTCAGAGGCTCTTTGTTTAAATAGTTTTTTTTGCATTAAGTTCAAGTCATTCAGAATTCTCTTGGTAACAAAGGCATCCTGTCAGGAGGAGCTAGACTTTCCCTAGAGTCCCATCAGAGTTTATGCTTCATTATTACAAACAAGGTGAGTTTCCTTCTGTGTGGACTTCACCTCATTATGTCATGCAGAAAAGGCAGTCAGAAACTAGATACTCTATGCTCTCTGTTATTTATTGTTCCATGGTGGCCTCAGTGAAAGCTTGACCTGAGAGGGAAATCAGGGGAATATCTCTTGCATCAAGCACATTCACCCCTGCTTGTGTTTCTTAGAGAATCTGGGAAAAAACTGAAACATTGATGATTGTTAATTCAGATACAGTGGTATCTCTGAAGGTGCCAGAACAATTAGGTAAGAAACAATATACAAATATATTGTAATCTTTAGGTTGAATCAAGTCATTTATTTTCCCTGTCTTTAGTTAGCAATAGCTTTGAAAGATGTAACCTCAATGTCAAAGGAGAAGACTGCGAGACTGATCCCCAATGCCATTCAGATTGGGACTAACAATGAAAAGGTATTATTGACAAGCACACAAAACTTATAGGAAAAGTTCAGTAAAGGGGCAGGGTACTAATTTAAGTGGCCACACACTAAATACTTCCATTAAATCCATTCCATGTAACTCCCAGTGCATTGTACTGTTTGGCATTATTGTACTTACTGACTGAAGCATCTGCAACTTAGTAGTTCCTAATGCAGTGTCCACGGTATAAGTCTTTAGTTTATATATTTTGCCTTGGTTTCTATGATGTAGGTTAATGACACAAGTCACGATAAACAAAAAGCTACGTTTTCTTGAAATATCACCAGCAGTCACCCATTCAAAAATATGTCTGTCCAACATTCATAAAAGGTTTATAGGCTTTTAGCAATTAGCATTTTTTTGAGAAGCTGAATTATTTTAGCAACTTGATTTTACTTAACAGCTTCTTTAGAAAGATCATAATTTTTTTCTTAAAGTGTTTGAAGCTCTTGAATACAGTTAATTGTATAATACGATTAGATATCATAAAGGTATGTGCAGGACATTCTTCTACGTAGCTAATGCTAATTCACTGGATACTAAGTTCTCACTTACCTAAGGTGTGGTAAAGGCTGTGTATAATAGGTTGTTGACTACAAACATTATGATCTAATTAATGCATGTCTGTGTTTTTTGATACTCTATGAGCATAACATTAGGTAGGTGGTATTGAGAAAATGTTTTGATTAATTGGAAAAATTGGAAAAAAATGCATTAAAAGGGTTGTTAGGTTTATTCATGAATTGGTGAATGTGTCTCCTCTGTTTGCCTGTAGTTTTTCTTTACATCATTTGCTACCAGAGAGAGAAGCTACCTCAGTATCTTCCGGGTGTGGCAAAATGCATTACTGAATAAGGTAAGATAATACAATTACAAAATACTTATTAACAAGATTCTTACATCCAGCTGCTGAGAATACTGTTTTAATGTTGAAATAATAATACATAAAAACAAAAAAATCAGCATTGATATCAAAGTTATCACAGTGGAGAGAAAAAAAACCAAAAAACTTTTTCCGATGACAAATACACAGCTCCTTACCTCACAGAACATGGTCATGCTGCAGTATTTGGCATCAAACAAATGCTTAGTAAATGAATGTACAGAGGCTTTGAATATAATACAACTATTACATTCTGTAAATGACAAATAACATTGTCATTATAACATTGAAAATAACTGCCAATATTAAATCATACTGCCAAGTCATAGGAGCCACTTCAGTTGGAAATAATTTATCTTTGCGAGCAACCAGGACAAAAGTTGACAGAGGATGGGAGACTTTTTATTACACAGAGAGTGGTGAGAGTATGGAATGAGTCACCAAGCCATGTAGCAGATGCTGAATCATTGGGATGCTTTGAGATGCAAGTTTTGGGTCAATCAGCTACTAGGAACCAGACAAGCAATTAAAGGCTGAATGGTTCTTAAGTGAAAAAAGTAATTTCTTTTCACATTTATTCTGTTTTGCTCTTATTGCTCAAGTATTGTGTTTTTAAATATACCGTGTGTGTGTGTGTGTGTGTGTCTATATATATATATATATATATATATATATATATATATATATATATATATATATATATATATATATATACTTCATGTTGTAAAAGAGCTGCTCTTCCACTCTCGTTGCCTACTCCAGATAAGTGTCTATATTTCAGGATTCTGCTGAGTTAGTGCCCAGGGGGCGTAAAGTAAAAGTGTGTGTGTGTGTGTGTGTGTGTGTGTGTGTGTGTGTGTGTGTGTGTGTGTGTGTGTGTGTTTCGCATTTCTAGGTGAAAAACGCTAGAAAAAAAGTCGCTACATTTACAAAATATGTGGCTTTACATAATCTCTGTACGAAATTGCAGTGCCCGGTGTGAAACAACACAAAATAATAAATGAACATAGCATCACAAAGTAGCACTATAACATTAAAATGTTCAATTAAAAAAAAAAAAAAAAAAACCTGAGTTACAAGCTCTTGCAGTGTCTAAAAAAATAACCAAATCTAAAATATGGACAGGAAAGCGTAGTCAGTCAGACTGTGCAGGCTGTATCAGTCTTTTAGATATGCATTAGTGACTTCTACAGTATTTTAAGGCATTGCAACAGCAATCTTGTAGGACTGGTTTTGACATCCAAATATAGTACAGTAGGTGAGGATATAACAGGAACTACTTGTTTACTCGGATATTCATGGCAGTTTGTCAAAAGGTGATATAATACACCTGCAGAACTGGTTTGTCCTTAGAAATACCTGCTGCCATTTGTGTTCAGCATTTATTTCAAATGAACAAGGGATCTATCTGTTAACAACAACAACAAAGGAAATGTAGTGATTTAGGAGGAAAGCGTTATTCTAGATGTATGACTAAGTTGAACCAGCACTTGCTGAATGTTGTGTGTATTTAAATGTTAGCAGCTTTAAACAACAATCAAGGGAAATTACAGTATATGCACGTACATGACGTGTCAAATAAAATAATGTATGTATGAAATATGGGGACAGATGTACCTGACAGAGTTCACAGTTTGCAAGACATTTCCAAAGCCTTCGTGGTCGGGAACTTGTCCACATGACCGTTGCAAAAGTTATCAGTAAATACGTCTAACACGCACACACACGCACCTAATTGTATAGAACTTCCGTTTTGTTTGTTCGTGGCCAAGATGTTTTTTTTGTTTTTTATTTTTTTTGTAAATGTCCGTCACGCCTCGACATGGTGACTACCTTCAGTTTGTGTCTTCACACCCCGAGTAACTGTCGTGTTTTGTTCCTGAGTTTCATCTTAATTATACACATAACGACAAATTAACAGCAGTCTACGTCATATTTGTAAAAGGGAAGCTGTCTTTTTAAAAACTTACCTTTGTGAAAGATAGGGCGGGGCTGCAATTACGCGTCTTCTAGATTGAAACAAACAACTTTCCTAAACTCGCATACTTCTGCAGTAAGCTGTGGGTTAATGTAACTTTACTCAACAAAGAAGCTCGGCCGCAGGTAAGACTGACAGTTCATTTAAATGAGTAGATTAATTCTACATTTGTCAACTGAGACTTTTAGATAAGCACGAACTTCCTCGAAATACTACACCATTTAGAGACCGAGACAGACCGACAGAAAATAAGTGGTTGCTGAATTTGAAAATCCAAAAATAAATAAATAAAAGTATTGTACTTGGGGTACATTTTTGACACGATTTAAATGCCTGTTTATGTTATTATTGTTTGTGTGTTTAACGGTAGGCGGTACGTAGGTAAGGTTTAATTCAGGGGTAGTAAACTCCTATTCGGGAGTGCTCTTCCATTACTGGTGTATTGGTATATTTACATGATTTAGAACATGGTCAGGTTTCTATTTAACAAAATGACACTTGTAACAAAGAAAGACCTGGACGGGAGGTATTGCTGCTGTTATCAACCAACACTCAGACCTTGCGTGCAGTCGGCTCAGCACCCAACCGTACTCAATAAAATACTTCTAACATTAACATTAACATTAACATTATATATATATATATATATATATATATATATATATATATATATATATATATATATATGATAGCTAGCTAGATGAAGTCATTACATACTTTTGTAATAATACCTTTTTTTTTTAAACACATTCAACACATGACAGTTATTGTTATTGGCGTTGATTTGCTATAATAAACTAATAGATTACGAATATGTAAATACGGTAATGTAAATGAAAAACAGGAATCTGTGTGAAGGCAGAATGTGTGTATGGATTTACAATCGGTTTCAGAATCCGTATCATCTTTCATGTGATCAGAGGTTAACTAATGGACTTGAAACACTGTTGTGTTTGTCCACAGTACTGCTTGTTGTACTGTAGCGCGGTGTTGCTGTTCTTTCATGTCACATTTGTTGTACTTTGCTCTCCTCCCCCTCTCACACACTTTTCATGTAATTGTATTGTGCAATAACCTGATAACCACAAAGAAGTCAAAAGGTGACGAGCCAGGAATGGCTTGCGGCATGGTCAGGGAGCACGTACAATTAATGTTCAAATTTAAAACGATTGCCTATTTGTTCCTAGAATTTGACAAAGCAAGACTTTTGGCACATGGTCCAGCATAATTATGGGAGAGATTTGGGGTTAAATAACGAAGAAATGGAGAGCTTACAGTTATCCACAGAAAACCTCAATCGAAGTGGGTAAGTGATATTCATTGAATTTGATTTTCCATTGACCACGTGACCACGTAAATGATTTGTAGAATAATTATTTGTTTTGTACTATTCAGTGTTATAGTTGCAAATAACAATGCTTACCCTGAAAAGGGTTTCACTGTAACAGTACACAAAAATGAGCTACAAATACAAAAGCTGAAAAACCAAAAGATTGCAGGGGGTCATTACCCACTAAAGCTTGTGATTTACTTTAATTATCCCTAGCCGGGCAAGGGAATATAGTGGAGGTGGGGATAAGTATATGTTTTGCATATATCTAGAGAGTCGCTTGTACAGCTATCTTATTAAGGACCTCTTTAGCGCAATTATTACAGTGTATTATAATCTTGAGCCTATGGAAGTTGTTTGTATATTGTCTGACTCTTGTCAGTTTAGAATTGTGCATATATTTAGTGAAGTGCTTGTCAGATTGTGGTGAATCTTGCTAAGGACCGTCTATAGCACAGGTTATATAATGTATTCTAATCTGGGGTATATGGAGGCTGTTTTATCTATCAGTCTGGCTTTCTGTGTGTCGCTTTACAGTTTGGTAAATAGACAGTGAACTGCTTGCCCAGGGTGAGGGAACTTGCTAAGCCTTCTTTTGTGCAAATTGTTTACTGCATGTGGATGTTTGTTATTCCACAAAAAAAATGTAAGTCCATAATGTATAGAACTTTGGGAACTGCTTTCTTAAATTGGAGTTTGTGTGTGATCTTGCTGCAGTTATGTAGGAACTGCTTGCAAAATATGTGTGTGCCTTTGTTATTCTACATGCTGTAGATATAGGTTTTAGTGACCGACTTTTTCGTGGTCAAAAAACCTGTTCACAAAACTGGTCTTAACTTGACTGTTTCATTTAGGAGTGCAGAACAAATTAGTTGTAGTTCAGTATTGCTAGTAGTTTAGCATGGTTTGCCAGTGATACAACCTAAGCATGGAACTGGTAAAGCATGACAAACAGTGTCTGTATGTACTGTATATGAGTTCAATACAAGATGCATTTTTGTAAAGTATCTTTTTTTCTCTTTAACTGTGAACACATTGTCACTTACCAATCCACTGCATGTAAAAATTGTGTTAGTTGTTGTGAAACTCCACCAGATACTGTATGTGTGGATCATTAAATACTGTAACTGTTATGGGTAGGCAGGTCACAACTCACAAGCATGTGATGTATAAAGTCTTTCTAGGCTTTTAGCTTTTCTAGCTTTTCTAGACTTTATTTCTGCTTTCAATTTTACTGTGCATTCTTATTTTTCAGGGTTTCAGCAACACACACCAGTGATGAATTTTCTCTTAAACAAGAGAGACGGAGCAGTCTTAAAATCCCACTGATAGAAATGCCAATAGAGGATGCAAGCAGTCCAGCTGAGGGAGAAATAGGATTATCCACAACACCAGTGGTAATAAATGGAACCTCAACACTGGTAAGAAGTCTGTTTTTTTGGAGTTCAAGCCATGATGATTCAAGTTTAAATGGAATACACACAATGGGTGTGTTGGAGTGATGTGGTGACTTGCAACATTAAAAATGGGTACTGATTCAATGCAACTAGGTTGGGCAGCTCTGATCTGTGAAGCTTGGTGGTGTTTAATGTGTTTTCCTGCAGTCCCTTGATTGGCATCTGCATTCTTTCCAGTTAGGTAGCAGCCAATCACACCCTGATTTAAGTCAGTAGATGAACTCAATGGCCTCTAGGTTTTAGAATTCTTTTATTTTTGTATTTTTAGACACTGTTAAAATGTAGTTTTGTTTTTGACAAATGACTACTGTAATGGTAATTGTATACAGTAAATTAAATACCAAGACCACTGGTTGCAAGCTGATGTCGGATCCAGTGTTGGTTGTCATCTTGTACCCTGTAACTGACAAGAGGTCTGGTCATTATGCTGTCATTATGCTGTCATTAGCTGTCTTTCCAGCATTCTGTGTATAAAATGTACAAAGGATTCATTCAGGTAACCTAGCAGGAGGCATGGGTTTCTGAATTGGGAAAACAAGAAAATGGCAAAACAAAGCACAGACTTATTCAGACAAGATAAAATTGTTTATAATTGAAAGAGAATGCACGTACAGCATTATGAAGGTTGAAGTGAGATACTGGGTATTTAAAAAGCTAATTGTAATATTTTCTGGTGATCTTTAGTCGTATTTAAAAAAAATGGTTTCTGTTGAATCACACTGCGTGTAAAATGTAACATTTATAATAACATATTTATTCACAATTAACCACGTCTTCATAAATGTGTAAATGTGATTATTTTAAACTGTTCAGTTTAAAATAAGTTTGTTAGTTTTCTTTCTGCACAGCATTGTAAGGTTTGTCACAATTCACCCTTAGGATGTGGATGTATAAACGTTAAATAGGGTTTGCACAGTTCTGTTTCCAAGATACAGTTTTATAATGTCACTCAGAATTAAGCTCTGACCCTGTTTATTGTTGGAGAATGGGTAACATGTAAACAAATGTGAAAAACAGAGGAATGTTTCTGTTGTATAGAGTTCAGTTATAGTCGGGAGTTCACAATAGCTTTTAACATTAGGTTCTCACCTGAGTACCAGCATAAATGGTTTGGTACGCACCAATCTTAGGGGTCATCATCCAAGTTGCTGTCTAGCTCCACCCCCTCCTGTGACCGTTCAAACAATTGGGATGGCAGTGTAAGAGACCACAACAGTCGTCTCTGAATATTTAAGTAGGAGTCTGAGTTGCTGGTTATTACAGTTTTTAACAAATCATTACGCATTGTCTGCTTATTTCAATATCCTACCACCATACTGCCACCCTGGGGATTCAAAAGCAAAAACCCAAACACTTTGTCTGTTGGTGTTGTTGAACGCGTTAGCTTGACAGCACAACGGTATAGCGATATAACTGAGGGTGAAAAATATATTATTTTAAGTAAATATGTTTTAAGGTTACATTTGGTGTATGCTTTTGATTTTTATGTGTTTTTTCATAAATCTAGATCTGTGTTTATGAATTCTGCCCAGTTACCAATTGGTTGGGTTAATGAAATATAAAAAATGGGAACAGCTTCTCAAGTTGAAAGTTTTTTTTTTTTTTTTTGAGGATGGCAGTTCGGGGAGGGCAGCCCTAAGCCTCCGGTTCACTAGGAATTGTGTAACACCCATGCATTTAAAATGGGTTAGAAAACGATATAGCTTGTTATATCTCCAGTTACGTATTGCAGTACAGTACAATAACGAGAAGCAAGATACAAGCTTTAGAATTTGAGGTATGTTTAAAAAAAAAAAAGAAATACTCAACTGAAAAAAACGAAATATGTCAAAATCCTTTTATTGTGTCACATTGTTATTTTTTATTTTTTTGTTCTAATGTAGTGAACCCCAAAAATATCAATTATGAGTCAGATCCTCTATTTCGCACTAAAACCTGTGTTAAATTAAAACAATTAACTAATTCCTATTGTGTATTCCAGTAATTGGATAGACTTAGAATAAAGAAAAAAGATGACTGTTTTAAATCAACAGAGTGGTACTTCTAATGATATTGTCTGTAGAAAGTAAATCAACTAGAACAGAATTTTGTTAATTGTCATACAAACGTCTAACATGCCATGTTAGATGGCTGCATCTCCTTGTGGCAAGTCAGTTTCAATCACTATATGACAGCAAGACTGCATTGGACAGAATAATATAGGGCTCAGGATAACAGTTGTTTTTGTCTGCTTGTGTTCAGGAGGTATTTGGAGATAATCATGCTGGCAGGAGCCCAGTCATGACCTCCGAGAGGAATGCCAATGATCCTGCACTTTCTCTAGATCTCAATGGAAATGAAGATCTGTTGTCAGACAGGAGCGGCTCTGATGTCAATGAAGAAGGTGATCATTTATGGGTCTGGCAACTTTTGTGTTTGACTGCTCACTATTAAGATGTGTGTAAAGAAGAACACATGAACATAGTTTGGGAGCAGCTAGGAAAAGGGTTTTGTTGACTCTTCCTTTTGGAGTGTTTTCACACAACCCCTTTCCAGAGTGCAGATTCAGGAAATCCCTTGGTTGTGTTCCCACCACATAACTGATTGCACTGAATTTTGAACTGGCTACATATTTTACATCAACTGGTCAAACTTGGAGGATCCCCCAAATCTGCAATATATGCACATTGTCGTGATGTGTCAAGTGGTCCACTAGACCCATATTAGCTAGCCAGTTCACATTTTTGGCAAGTAAGTGTCTCTTACTACAAAACTATAAACTGTTTTTTTTTCTTTCTTTATTAGCAGAAGAGGGACTCTTTGCTAACGATGTACAAGGAAGATTGTATATCAACCGGATATTTCATATTAGTGCAGAGAAGATGTTTGAACTCCTGTTTACTGACTCCCACTTTATACAGCGGTTCATGCAAGAGAGAAAAATTACAGGTTGGTGTTTTCCTGCAGCTGGTAATTTGTAACATAGCAGTTGGTGTACATCTTAATAGTACTTATTGCCAACTCTTTGCTTGTATGGGGGGGTCTTTTTTCTAGTTTTTTCAGTGTTAATGCAATTGATTCATTAGAAACAAAAGTATATAATAAAACATTGAAGGGGTTAATCATTTTGATTGGATTTTTTTATTTTTTATTTTTTTTTAACGTTCTGGCCCTTCCAGTACCCTGCAAAAACACTTAACATTTTTCTTTTGTCCATGTAGGGCTGGTGAGCAGTCCGTGGGTGAGGGACGATAGTAAAAATCAGAAAAAAACACTGAATTACACCATCACTATCTCGAATCCTCTCATTGGCAAGTTCTCAACAGCAACAGAATTGCAGGTGGTGTGCCTTGTTCAGATTTAAGTCTTTCAGCACTGCAGACCTGAAAACATTCTAAGAAAACATAATTTGCCTGGCATTTTTTATTCCAGGCTCTTCGCTTTCAATTTTCATCCCCAGAAGGGAAAATAATTTTTGCACTTGCACTGTCTTTCTGCTGGAAAATGTCATTTATACAGATGGTATTCATACCCAAATACATTTGTGTTTCATCTGGTGCAGCACACTGCCTCGCTGGTTCTCACCGTCTCTGTGAACTCTGTTCTAGCTGCTGCATGTGATACTTTCAACCACAGACATGGCTCTCGTATGTTGATTGTGGGTTGACTTTATGTAGGGGATACTGGAAGTGAGAATGAGAGAGAAACATGAGTGAGACTGTAAGCAAGACTAAACAGCTACACTATCCCTCTTGATCTGTACACCTCCTCACACTGTGTACTCTCCCACTACAGCCATTTGAAACTGTGTAAGCCTTACACAATGTTCTCAGTCAAAGTCGTTAGTTATCAAAAGCTGCTGCAGAAGATGGCTACCCATTGTTTCTGTTAGGATTGGGTACATTTAGCAGTGGTTGCTTGGTAAAGGAACATAAAATATCACAGAGAGGGTTCAGCTGTCTTGTACTGCAAGTCAGGGCAGTTTTAAAATATGTATATTCCATGCTTAGTTATTCTTGAGGTAAAAATACACTTCCTACAGGAATACAGCAAGATGCCAAGGAATGTGTGTAATTACTTGCCCTGAAATATAGATATATATCTCTATCTATCTGTTTATTTTTTTGGTTCATTATAAGCATACGTTGTTATTGCCTTTCAGTTGTCGAGAATAGTAAGAAATGTTTTGAATGACAATAACTGCATTTGCAGTTGTCTGTGTTTCTCTTTCTTCCTGAATGCATAATGGCATATCATTTGGGTGCTAAAACTGGTTTCACTACAGATTATAGGTTACTATTGTTTGTTTAGATAAAAAAAGGAAATCTTAATGTTGATATATCAACTTAGACATCTGTTACAAGAAAATAATTCTCAATGTATGTATAGTGTCTGTAACTATGTATAATATGCACATGCATGTTTTCAGCCACATTGTTCCGGAGGTGGGCTTTGTTTTTATTGTAAAAAACACTAATGCCTTTTCTTTCTCAGACCCTGCACAAAGATAGTCAGCAAGGACAATATTATCTCGTAGACGCTGAAGTGGTAACCCACGATGTGCCCTACCATGATTATTTTTACACATCAAACCGTTACTGCATCATTCGAACCTCTAAACACAAGTGCAGGTTACGGTAAGTGTACCAGGTGTTCATGACAGGCCTTAAATTACACACCATCACAATCTTTATAACCTATCAGATCGCTATTTTGCCATAGAGAATGTCATAATGCACTACTGCTTTTGATTCCAGTAGTATGTGAAATTCCATCACTATGGCAACCATGGAGGCAACCCCAAAAGTAAAAAGCTGAAATGTCTAGATTGAGTCAGGTATTTGAGACTGTTGAGCAAAACAAAGGTGAGGGTTTGTTTAAGCGCAGTGAATCGGGAGAGCAACTTTCCAAATTCTAAAGTAAAATGAGACTTTGTAATCTTTTAGCAGCAAATTATTGCTTAAGTATGGTTTGTCTATTTATTATGCCCCACTAAGGATACATAACACTGGTTTTTCACCATAGTGATAACTCATTTGACACAATCGGCTCAAAAAAGTGTAGGTTACTATTGAATCTTGTTTGCGTTTTACACAGTGCATTTCTTGCCTGTAAGCACTACATTTATATAAAAAAGGGAACTGAAGATCAATTAAATGTACAAGCATTGCATTGTTCCTGGTTTACTTGCACAAGAAATATGTTGAACTCTTTCAGCATTGGTGACTTTACAGAAAGATGAGCCAAGACAACTACTTGCACACGTAGTACACAGTTTTTGTCTTGTACTGAAAAAAACATATGCTGTATATGGACATACATAAATTGGTTTACTGGTCTGTTTTGAGTGGAGTTAGGTCAGTAGTGCAGTAGCATTCTGATGCCATCACCCAAATACTGTTGGATTCTGTGAAAGTACCAACAGGTTTTGGTAAAACAGTTTAATGTGTGTGTTTTTGCACTTGGATTCCACCCCTTCACTTCTACCTTCTCGTCTAGGCTAAAGATTGCTTACAAATGTAAGTACATTACTTTGAACAAAGAACACACATACACCCAGTCAAGGATATAAATGACACGTTGCAGGTGTTTGTTTCATCAAAAAAGTAGGTTTACAGAATGTGATATGTATTTTCTAACAGATATTGGTACAACGTAAAGAAGTTCCAAAGATCTGGCCTTTGTTTCTAATTAGAATTTGAAACTGATGGAAAAGTTGGTCACCAACTCACTTTTTGGGTTTACAGAGTTTCAACTGATGTTAAATACAAGAAGCAGCCATGGGGTCTGATTAAATCCTTCATTGAGAAGAACTCCTGGAGTGGTCTGGAAGATTATTTCAGACATTTAGGTAGGTTTTGCCCACATCACCCTTTTTATAAAATCTAATTAAACAGCCCCAAAACAAACTATGTGCCATCGGCATTTTGTATCACCCAGTACACTGTAAGGCAGGGTCTTAAGAAGACAAATATAAAAAAGCACAAGCTAAGTGTCAATGCTAGGCAACTTCTGACGTCTTCTGTGTGCTGCTCAAGCAGCAAGTTATTTTTTGTGCTTGTGTGAGTTTTACAGTGGATGTGTTTGATTGCTTTATTAACATTTGGACAAGTCATTCATTTTCCCACACAAACCAACTACAGTTTTCCTCATCCCCCATGATTTTGACATACAAGTGATAGTGCAGCAGAGCGAGGCGTCAGCATTTTGTTTTTACTCCCTGGTAAAATGTCTGATCCAAGCACAAAATCGTAACTCTCCATCACACACCAGGTGTGCAGGTATAATTGATATGCCTGTCTCTCTTTACATTGATTGTCTGCTTATTAAGCATTCCCATAAGGGGTGCTTATATGTTCTTGTAAATCCACCATAATTTCCTTGCTCATATTTCATAAACCGTTTACTGTCTTCATATTTTCACTGTTTGGGAAACTGTGTAAAATGTAATAGTACCCCTGTGGCCATGCTTCCTGCTGTTAGCCACATCATGTTCTTTTTTCAAATGACTACTAACTTAGGTGAAAGTAGCAATCATTAGGAGGCAAAGCAAAATGTAAGGAAATGTTATCCAATGTTATCCAGTAACGATAACTGGGAATTCCATTATTGCCCCACTGTTAGGCAGTTGGTGTTTGTTTGCATTATTGCTCAGAATGCTGATCTTCATCAGGCTTATTTCCCCCCTACAGAGTCTGACTTGTTGAAGGAGGAGGCTCATCTGAACCAGAGCACTGCAGACCCCAGCAAGCCAGGCGCGTTGCGGAGGCGAAGGAGGACGTACAGCCGCTCCTTGTTGGACCGTCTGTCCAAACAGTCCCCGAAACAGTTCTCAGCTGGGGACCTTGGAGCAGAGCGCAGTGAGGAATATTCAAGTCAGTGCAGTTTATACATGTTATTATAAATGACTATTTTAAACATTAGGAATTCGTCATGTATCCTCAAAACTACTGTCCAAAATCCTTATCCAGATTTCATTGTAATTTCATTTATCTTTTATGCCATAATGCCCTTGTAAATGAGAAGCGCTGTAAACAGGAATGTTATTGCTGAATGTTTTTAAATTGTGTTTTCTGTTTCACAGGAGTAAACTTGGATCTGAAAAAGACACAGAAATATAACCTCACCAAAATTTTACTATCAATGAGTGTTATGTAAGTTATTTTGTTTGTTTGCTTGTTTATTTGGTCTGCAGAAAAAGTTTATATATTTATATCAGTGTTTTTTTTTTTGGGGGGGGGGGGGGGGGGGGGGGGGGGGGTTGTGGCAGGGAAGGGGTTACTTTTTGGAACTAGAACAGTTTGAGAAGCAGTCATTTTTCTTATGAAGAACACCAACCCTAAAAAGATTTATCAGATTAAATTGTTCTTTGTTTGAAAATTAGGATTATATTTGAATTGCCATTATCAAATGTCATCTAACCTCTTATGAGTAGATAAATATATAATGTTGGATCTCTTATTCTTGCACAATTTTCTAATATACTTTTTTTTTTTTTTGTCCTCTTAGCCTTCTCATTTTGACTCTACTGAACTTGATTTTGTTCTTCAAGCTGTGGGCTATAGAGGACGTCGCACGTAGGATGCACATATCCAACAAGCTCAGATTCCCAGAAAAAAATAATTTAAAGTGAGAAAAATCGTCATGGATTAGTATTAAATGTAATTCAGGAGCTGAAGATGTTAGATTTTAAAACTTCTTTTTAAACACATTGTGCTGAAACCATAGTTTGTTTGTTTTTTAATTTGTATGTTTATTTTTTCAGTTCAACTCCAAATATCAATTCGAAACTGCCAAAAACTGCTAGGTTGAAAATTGTGCTTCAAGAATCTATAGCCCTGCTGGAACAGGTAAAAGTAATTTTATTATATATGAGTATTAATTTAAGTCTCCAGCTTGCCTCAACACATGACCTATGTGGAATACAGCTTTTTTTATTGTCCTAGTTGTTTCAATACTGTTTTAACCTCTGATCATATCAGTGGTACCGACCACAAGCTTTGACAGAGTGTCTTTAGTTGTCACTCAGCAGTATTGTAGCATTTTCAAAGATCCCTGTGGTGGTCTGTGAACAACAACCATTTCAGTGCCACATTGGTTTAACCCATTGGTCATATCAGTAATACACATGGACACATTTACCTGATTTTTTTAAATGTGTAGGATCATTTTCTGTTTGAACTTCATATTTGCAATCCCTTGCGAACATTAATAAACTAACCTCTGTTGCTAGGCATAACAGTAATCAAATGACTTTCAAAAGTCACTTCATGCACAGCTAATTACCAGATGACTCACCCCAGCCACTTTAGTTCCGTTATAGTCACTTGGAACTAGAAAAAGCTGCCTTGATCCAAGAGCTGCTCGTCTCACTGAAATATTTTTCACTTATTGTATTAATTTTTCAGTTGAAACGCTCACTACTGATGCTGCAGACGAATTTTGAGTTTCACAACAAGACGTGAGTGATGTGACAAACCCAGAAAATAAAACAACTCAATAGCTTGCACAATACAGAATGTTTAATTTGCTGCATTAAAGGAATCATTTTTAAATAAACTTTTGCATAATTGGCATTATACTGCTGTTACTTGACACCTTCCAGTTGTCAAGTATTGTGAAAGGGGGATGCTATGATGTTGTTTTTCTGTGACTTAAATCATATATATATATATTTTTTTTTTTTTAAAGGCTGCATTTGAGTAACTTAATTTAAGTAAATGCAGTCCATGTTTTCATTTGACATACGTTTGTTTTCTCATTATGTTTCTGGAAACTGCTGCATTGAATAATTTCATGTTTCCAGTGCCATCTGGTGGCAACACAAGGAACTACAGCAACTACTGTTCTGAACGTTTCTTTTTGCCAGAAAACAGGAGTTTAACCGGAAGTCAGTTTAAATGACTGACTATATAGTCTTACTTTTGTTAAAATTGTAGTGGAAAAAATGTGTTCCCACTCTCGATTTTGGTAGAGTACTGTTCTTAATTTCCCAAAAGGGATGTAAAACTTGAGTTCAAATAGCAGTAAAAGTACTGTAGGGTCATGTTTGACTTTATTCTTATTGTATTTTGACTTGCACATGCTTGGTTTGAGTCGAGAAGCGTGGACCCCCTGTTATAATCTATATCAGAATGATAGCTATACAGAACCATAATAATATTGAACCACTTAAGCAGTGTATAGCCAACCACATCATAAGCCACAATGCAAATGAATATGCTCATAGATCTTTTAATAGCCAGAGAGTAATTTCAAGGGTTTTGAGGATCAGTTCAACAAGCAATGAGTCACAAGCTTTCACTGAAACAAATATCCAAACGTAAACACAGTGTGGGTGCAAGCTTGTAGACAATCCTTAGGATAAGTCTTCTAGAAGTCAGTATTCTCGTTAACAAATGCATTTTACAGTATGTTTATAGATGCATTATTTGTTCAAAATGACAGTGTAAAATTTTTTTAAAAACGTGCACGTTGAAGAATGCAATAAATGTGTGGCTATAGAGGTCAGTATAACAGCTGTGAAAGAGGGTGGTGGGGAAACCAGACTTTCTTTGTGGGTCTGAATTGACATAGCCCCAAGAGAACATGGTAAATGGTGTCAGCAGTTACTATTTATTTATTGTACTGCATACTGTACAAAAACTACTTGAACTGTGTGGTTATCAATATTGCGTTATTGAAGCTAAAAGCCTGTACTTGCAGTAGGTATGGTTTTCATTCCAACTGAGCTCTCAATTACACTTTAGTACAATCATTTATTCAAATCTATTTATAAAAACACTTGAACTGTTTAAAAGTGGTTCTTGTATCCAGATTATTAAATTTGGTGGAGTGACCTTTTAATATATGTTTTGAATGTACAATTTAAAACATACATTTGCGGTGCCTTTTATATGTATTCCTGTAAAATAATTCTAAAACGGTAACCTGACAAACTAGGACTGAATTAGTTTGCAGGTAACCATTTCTAAATGATTACATGAAGTACTTTAATTTATTGTAGGATTGTACTGTGTAACCATAAAATAACAACAAGCTGAAATCGCTTATATGAAAATTGGTTGCGTTTGTCTAAAATAAGTAGTTTAAAGTGGCTCTTGTTTGTTTGTAATCTTTGTTTAAAAAAAAAAAAAAAAAAAAAAAAGTTGTAAAAAAAGTTTAGAATTTAGTACTTATGTTGCTGCTATAAATAAATATTTTTCTTCTAATTTTTAGTGTTCTTAGTGTGTTTGTTTTCGGTGTGTTCACATGTCCATTGATTCCACAGGTAAAGATATGTATTACAAAGCATTTTAGTAGTGGAATTTGAAATGTTCAGATATACTGTGGACATTGAAAGAAAAGATGAATATTTTTAACCCCACTAACTTCACCTAAATTATGCAGAACCATGTCCCTAATACTATAACCACAGTAAACATTCCCAAAACAATTTTTGTGAGGTAATTCAGCCATAGTCTTCCAACTAATTAATTAATTAATCTATGGCAATCTTCTCTGTGTTGTGTATTATTATTTATTTATAAACTTGAGGTACAACAAGGCCAACATTTGGGAACTGTCTGAATATTGGCCTACCCAAAACGAAGTATCCTTCCTGTGGCAAAGTGGTGAGTACGTGCAGGTGAGTGCAGTGCAGAGTGGATTAATCACAGAGACAATGATTTACAGGTGCAGTGGTGTTTATTAAATGATTTATCATGCCCAGAGCCTTATGGCAAAACCTGTAAACAATAATAATGGTGGAAGTGGTACCGTGGCGTGTATCACTTCTGTTTGTAAATCTCACGGGTTTGACCCAAAACCAAAAGTCCAGTCTTTTCTCACCCACACAAAACACAGACACAGTTGCTACAGTGTGTGAATTAAGTGCTCGTGGTGAAAAGACAGTTACTCATTGAAAAGTGAGTGGTGATATCTGGGTTTGATGCTGGCCTGCGGCTGCAGCTCCGGATCCTGTTGGTTATCTTGAAATGGACAATACAAACAAACAGCGTTACAAGACAAAACTAACAAACACTCAGTTTCTTTCACAAATAACAGGGACGACTTCTATGTTGTTGGTAACCACATACAAAGGAAAAGATCACTTTCACTACGCCCCTATTTATACCCTCGCTCATGACCCCTAGGTTAACGAGCGCATCCGCTCCTCCAATCCTCGGATGCACCACGTCTCCCGTCCGAGTCATTGAACTTGGGTGCTGTAGCTCAGCCTCCTTCCTAAATGAAGGCCATTTAGTTAAGGGTACTCCGTTCCTTTTACATAGTGCCCTCACAGGTCGGGAAGGAGATCTAACACCAACAATCGTTCGATCTCTGTCACACTCCACCATAGTGCACCTTATACAAAGAGCCATTCAGTTATTCTGTGCAGAAAAATGCACAGACTATGTAAGTTTGGCTCGGCTATTGATGTGTACAGTACAACAATGCAGGTTTTGAACGCATTTTTCCTGTTACATGGTCAACAGATTTGTATATTTACAAATGACTATTTAAAACACGGGTCAATTAAATTTCTTAAAATAAGTGGATATCTAAATACTTGCATCATTTAATTGGGTGAAGTTGTATATATTTCTGCAAATGTAAATCCACTATGCTAAGGGGTGCACATGCACTGTAAGGTGTTTGATTTTTAGAGCCTTTATACACAAAGGGCACTATTGTAATAATTTCTTGCAGGCAGTGTTTAGATCAATTGAAAATAACCCAGTGTATTATTTTTTTTTTTTTTTTTTTTTTAGAAAGGGAGAATTCTCATGTAAAACTGGACACTGCTGACATTGGTATACTTCAGATAGACCGGCATGTTAACAGAACCATCAATGCATGCAACATTAATAATCTGCATCTACTGTGAAAGCAGCACTGAGATGGCAGACCATCATAGTCGCCAAGATAGACTTGTGGTTATCAATGCTTTTAGACAGTCAGCTCTCAAGATCCTTAGTGGGAGCATGTAACACAATATCATAATAGGGTCCTATTAAACAGTGGTCTCTAAAAGCAATGCAGTAAATTGGCGTCATTGACTTTCTCGGATAAAATGCCCTTGGCTGCATAAAGAATTAGAATTGATCAGAAACAACATAGCTTGCATTGTGATGGTAAACCAATTGACCTGTTTGGTTTTCAGTTTCTCAACCCTTTAGACATTATGTCTAGAGGCAGTCCATTTCTGCTGGAAAATAGACAAAAAAAATTGCGGACATTTTAAGTAGACATCTGTGGAGCTTCTTAAGTGTTTAGTATTTATATTAATAATGGCTTATACAAATGTAAATCAGGTAAACATAATCCTATTAAACAGTGGGTTGAGTACTTCCAATGTAATATATCCAGCATTCTCTGTCAGTAAAATCTTTAGAAACTGACAAATAAAAACGTCACATCCCATGAGACTCATATTTTCAAAGCCTTAACTCCAGTCTTTAATTATAATGGCGATGTAGCTGTGGAATAAGGCAAATCTATGGTACACTACAAATTCTGTGATTTCCAAGGAATTGTGTTATCTGCAGATTCGGACTTCCTGGTGTCATGACCCATGTAGCTGCTATGTATATAATTATTTTGACTTGGTAGAAGCAGCAAATTGATTTTTTCTCCCCTTTTTGTTCTGATTTTACTATAGTTATACCAACTATCAGTATTTAGAGCTTGGAAAATGGAGCACAGGCAAATTAATTTCACGAAGTACAGTAACTCACCTCACCATAAACACTGGAGGAAAAAAACATGCTGTTCACCCCCAATCTGCACACATGGCTGTGTCTTACTGTGCTGGTTATTTGTGTGACATTCTCAATACTGCTGAAGTGGTCCCGTCTTCCAGAAACCTGACCTTCCTGGTCCAGGTGCAGGCGATGATATATCACACAACAGCCCAAGAAACATAACTGAAAACAGCTGGGGCTTCAGATATGCGATCTGACAGCTTGGGGAGGTTGAATCACCTGTTATTTAAAAAAATAAATAAATAACGTAAAGGTCTCTTCCATCACCAAGGTCTCAAGTCCAACATGGCCCCGGTTTATTACACCTCGCGTATTTGTAACATGGTTTATTTTAAATGCGTTATTTATGTCACAGATTTAAGCTGAATTTTCACTGCCGTGTGTGTGGTGGAAAGCATTCTTTCTCAATTAACAATGTTCTAGGGATGATAATTTTAAACGTTTAAAACTTATAAACTCTAAGGAAGTGTTTAAACGTTGAGTAATATGCTAGACGTATAACCGGTCAAGTGGCAAATTTCGCTGAACGCATTTTTAAAAAATGTATTAATTTTAGAAATTTATCACCATAGACAGCAGTCTGTCGCGTATCCAACTGTGCCACAGTAAGGGCGGATATAAAAAGGAAGAGGATTGACAATTGCCTTCAAGTAGGTTTTCTAATTGGTGCAACAGAAAAATTGACAGTGGGGCGGGTTTTATTCTTGGTCGATCTGGCGCTTCATTGGTGCTCTGCGTGTTCATGCTGTAGTGGGCGGGTTATGGGTCTGTCGAAACGAGGTTCTGACGCTTTTTTTATACTAGAAAAAGGTGGTATGTAAATAATTATACCAAACAATCGCCGTGACACAAAAACACAAGTTCAGTACTTCATCATTTGAATTGAAAACATTCAGAATTACTGTGGATGCAGTTAGTGAATGCAGTAAAACGCAAACATCCATAAGAAACAGAACGCTGTATATGGTGACTGTGAATACGTATAACACGATTTTAAAAGCAAGTTTTAATTTTTTATATTAATTCAGAGGACGCATAAGTGTCATGAATTATGTATAGGCTTTAATTTAACAGCAAATCATTTGTTTAAAAAAATGATAATAATCCCTTTATGTAAAAAATGGATTTCCTGTTTGTGCCAATCTGCATTTGATAAATTTTGTAACCTATGTAAACTGTGTTTTAATTTTTTTTTATTATTATTATTCAAAATATTATTATTGGTTTTGTTTTGTGTTTGGAATATAATATAATGTAAATAAATAAATAAAAAAAAAAAGGTTTAGTTTAGTATATTCACTTTGTGCTCACAGGGCCAACACATCTCAATAATACAGCACTAATACAAAGAGAGACATTTACTAAGATAAAAAATAATAATACAAATGCATTTAAAAAGACCAAATTCCCATTGGGCTTATTTTTATTTATTTTTGTAGATTCTATTGATTTTTTAGTATTACATGCAGGACAGCCGCTATAAGCTTAAAAATGTGCAGGGATGAATCTACCGTAATCAACCAATGCCCATAAATTAACCCATCAAACATCTGAATCGAGTGACAGGCCTAATTCAATATATACTTTGGTTTTATTTTTGTTTTACTTTGTTGTTAAGTCTTTGCGATGTTAAAACTTTATTTGCTTATTTAGGGGTTCTTTGCTTGCTAAATACTGACCAGGCCTGTCGGTATACATCAGAATGTAATATAAAGAGTGTGTATATGTAGCTGTGGTTTAAACGTTTAAACGCTGACACCTGCACAGCATTTAAACGTTCAGAAAAATGTACCAAAAGATCATCTCTACAAAGTTCCACTGACTAGTGTCCATCTCTCCCTCTGTTAGCCAGTTAATTCAGTTCAAATAATAATGTTTACTAAATAATTCCGAGATCTGGTTGAGTTGGTATGGCCCATTAATGTCACATAATTTTGAGCACAGCTTTCATACAGTATGAAACAGCCTTTTTGAATGAAAAATAAGTAAACTTGTGTCCAATTGTAGAACCAGCACTTTAAGTAACTGTTTTGTGTTGGGAATGTTCTCCCAGGGGAAAAACAGTGAAAACTACACAATGTGCTGGGATATTAGTTTCTTGCAGTACTGAATATGAAAAAAAAAAATCCCTGTCTTAGAAACCTTATAGAGAGAGAGAGAGAACAATAATGTAACGTCAACAACACAAAAAGTGCCAGTTTTCACTTTAGTATCGTCGCCTGTCCTTCAGAACAGATATATAGTTTTACTTGCAGTTTCTATTCAATAACTTCAAGCATTTTACTGTTTATTAACCTGATGTACAACAAACAGGACAACAGCTGTAAAGTGCTGTAGCAAGCGAAAGAGTTCAGTAGAGCTTTCCAGTCATGCATTTCCTTTCACTACAGGCAGCAAATGTGCAGGTTTCAAACATGCATTTGAAAGTTGCATTATGTTGTCCACTTGTTTAAAGAAAGTTCTCCATTTGCTACCAGAAATCATGTTTTGAGACTGCACATCTGGGACCAATAAAGACAAAGGAAGTGCAAGATTTATAGGATTTATCTGTTAGTTACAACCACTTTAAATCATGAACTGACGAAGGGCAAAAGCTTGACCAGTTGTTTTTGATTGATACTTTAAAAAGTAGCTTCAAATCTATCCAAGCAGGTGTTTCGATACTGTCTTTAGTTGTGCCCCTGTTAGAATGAAAGAAATCCTACCCCATATCCACACAGCTTCTACATTATCACTTTACAACTGAAGATGTGCCAACTTCCCTTCCCACTAAATTCTGAACAACTGCACTGCTCTTAAATAAAGTTGTTAATTAACAGTTGACATGGTGTGTATTAATACCTCTGAAACTTTGGAAGGGGGGGGCAACCATGTGACGTTATGTCATCACCGACATAAGACCCACAGCACTAAGCTGCTGGTTCCTGTTTGCCAGCACAGGACTGAAAAAGATAACCATGCACCCTCCAAGTTGAATGCTGTTTGCCATCTTTGAAGACGCCACGGCATGGAATAGAGGTTGGTCTGCATCGCACTTTTGTCCAGTTTATTGACATCCTTCAGTGTCTGCATATTGGCAGGGGGCAGGGCTGCAAGAAGTTGCCTGCAGAGATGATCCCCTCAAGGGTTCGACCCTTTATCAGGTAAGTCCTGATCTTTATCCCTCCGAACTTTCTGAGCACAGCTGTTCAGCATCAGAAACCAAACCTGTTCTCTAACTATAGCTCTCAGGTAGCCCAGTACGCCTACTGTATTTCAAACAAACAACATGTGTTTTGGCAGTTCCAATGGGAATCAATTTAACACATTTGGATGAGGGATGGAATTAGTCCCATAAGAGGTGTAGGTTAAGCTCCAAAAATGTAATTGCAATGGGAGTCTTTCTCACATACCTAAATCCTTATTTCACACACCTTCAGCTGGTTTCACACCTCCCAAATAGCCCTAAACTTTAACTTAACAATGCCAGTTTAAGTAAGGTGGCTCACGGTAGTCGATCTAGCTAAAGCTAGCTTAGTGCTAATAGGGGTATGTGAAACCAGCCACGTACATCACACGTGTGATGTGGTTCTTCATGTACATTTTTTTAGACAGAAGGCAATATTGTTAAATCAACTAATAATAATAGTCAGGTATGTAAGAAACAAAATCACAAATGACTGAATGTCCTCTCATTTAAACACATGTAATGCCCCTCTTACTTGTCTCTCTGCATGTATAATTGACAGACTACAGCTGGTACAAAATATATCCACTAGGATTCTGACTGGCACCAAGAACACATTTGTGCCACCCTGGAATGACTTTATTTCAAATATTACTGTATGTGTGTCAACCCTATATCTGGGATGCCCCTATACTCTATCTAAACACCAAAGACTTCTTTATACCTTTCAATGGGTACTGGCTCCTCAAGCAGTTTGATTGGATATCAAAGTGCCTTTTCTCAAAGTGCCTTGGGTTGTCTTGGCATCTAGACTTCAAATAAATTGACTTTGTTGCTGTTATTTTTGAAACACTTAAAACCATCATCTGGCAACAAACTACGGAGGTTCAATCAAATAACCGAAACACAACAAAGAAAAAAACGAAATACTATCAACACAGCCTACCTCAAGAAAAGCCCTTATGACCCTTTTGTCAGGATTCCCGTTTCTCTGTGCATTCTCGTTATCGCTTGGCGCCCATGGGCGCCACATTCCCTTTGTTGACCCAGCACTGTTGCGAGCGGTCTTCAATGGATAACAGAATTTGGCGGTAGGAAGTTATTAAAGATAACTAAATAGATATAAAAACGGATGCATATAGCGATGCAAGCACACATTAGTGCCACTGAATTTAAATGTTGTTCGTTTTATTTTGATGCATTCCACAAAAAAGCAAAACAATACGTGTTTTCTGGCGGCTCCACGTCCTTATCTTGAGTAGTGAATAGGTACTGTGAAAGCGAGAAGCCCTTGTGAGTCAGAAGGTAGATGGAAGGAGTCTTGAGAAACAGAGACACCTGTGGAAAACCAAGGGTTAGTGTTCTGTTTGTGAATCGTGATGTCACATGATTAAGGAGGGTCCAGGAAGTTGCCACAGCAGTTTGTGTATTGTGTCAGGCGAGTCGATTGTACTAATGACAGGATTACTCTCATGCACTTTCAGTTTAAAATAATATAATTCGGTGTATGTGGGATTAGGAATGCCCAGCACTGCCTTGTGATCCTTAGGGAGCTGTCCTTATTCGAATCGCACAAAACGTGTTCTTTTTGACCGAAACGGGGGACATGTTTGCCTAAGCAGTAGATTGCCTTGCATTGCTTGCAGCAGAATATGCAACGTGGGTAACTTGCTGATCTGCAGCCGCACAGGTAGGACGATTTTTTTTTATATTTCATATTATTTATTTTGGCATTATTTTAAATTCCTTTTAGGAGTTATTTTTTTATAGGTCCGAGACAATACGTTTTGATTTTGAGCGGATGCCAACTTGGTAGAACGAAGTTCTATACTGATGCTTCAATTTTGTTGAGATATATTTTTTCTTTTTTTTTTTTTTTTTTTTTTTTTTTTTTTTTAAATAAACTGAAGAACATAAAGTAGAATTAACAAATACATGAACAGACCATAATATTGTAGCCTATAAGGAAGGTCGGTTTCACAATACTACATTAGATTTCCTGTTTATTTATTTTTTTATTACTTTGTAAAAAAAAAAAAAAAAAAAAAAAAAAAAAAAAAAAATATATATATATATATATATATATATATATATATATATATATATATATATATATATATGTGTGTTAGTAACATTACAGAAGCTAATTCATGCATTCATTGTTATATGGTTCTGCTTGGGCTACTGTATACGGCATTACATACAGGTTGGCAATTGACCTGCTGGTAAAACATTGATCGTTCACTCAATAATACAGCTTTTGTTGACTGGAGAGGAGACACATGTATTATTCAAAGCGGAAAGCTGGCAGTGTTAAATCATGACAGTTAAAATAGCTTAATTTTACATGTTGACCTGGACATTAGTTTCAGCTTTCAGCTCTGTTGGAACCACATCAGAAGGCTTTAAGCAGGATGATTCAAGAGAGTTGAATGGTAACTATTTGAAGCTATTAACTGCTTTAAACGTGTTGTGCATGCCACATGTGACAGTAACACAGACTGGTCCTCTGCAGCTGCTGTCAAGAAAGGCATCATTTTAATGTGTGTGTGTGTGTGTGTGTTTTGTGAAGTTCTTGTTGCCTCAGTGTAATGATGAGCAGTTGTATGTGCTCATGTGTTCTTCAGATCCGGGCATTACTGTCAGGATGAGGATAAAGTGAATGGAGCAGCTCAGTGAACATCTAACATGGGAAGTCCTGCCCTGCCCTGCCCCACCCTGCCCTGACAGCAAAGGGGGCTGGCAGGTGCTTCAGGTGTTTACCATGACTGCCAATTCAGACAGCACTGCAAACCAGGGCTGTGTGGGAAAGCTGAAAAATATTCTTTAGAAAGGCTTTGCATATAGTAATGTGGAGCTTGTTTTGAGCCTTTTAAAAGAAGTTAACAACAATAGAACTCCTTACAATCATACACGACACAGAGAAGACATAAACAGGTACTGTTATGCAGATGTGCGATATTTTTATTATATAATTATTTATTTATAGCAGTTTTGTGTTGCAGGTGCTTAGGTATGCTCTCGCTTTCAAACAGTATGTGTTGATTATAGAGTAACTCAATTGGAAGATTTGAGTGTTTTATAAGTACTTATTGGCTATCTGCAACAACAGAAATTTGCTGTTGTAGCCACGTCTTTCAGGAGGATACATATCAAAATTAGCATTGCCGCTGTTGCTTGGTTGCCATCTCTAATTTTAACAACATCAGTTAAAGTAATTGTGGAGGGGAGGAAGCAGCTGGTGTGAAACTTGAGGCAGTGGTGTTAGGCACTGTGGCGCAAATCCAAGTCATTTTCAGCTAGAATTGAAAAACGTATGTGAGATTTTGATGAAAATGCAGGAATATGTGTTTCGCAAAGCGTCATGAACAGAGAACACACACAGCTGATTGGCTCACATATTTAGAGCCTATTCCTAGCTATCTTGATTTTTGCTTGCAAATTTGTTGAAATCTTTTCTGGATATTAGCAGTTTGTTCCATATACTGCAAATTGAGGTCACTTTTTCAGAGTACTGACTTCTGACCACCTGAGCTATTGAAGGGTATTTAAGAATTATTGTCTGGTTTTCTAACAAGTCATTTGTTATTTAGAAATACTGATGCATGTTATGGATGTAGTCCATGGTTCTAGTTTGTTTTGTAGCCATGGTGTGGGGATGGGGGTAGGGGTTATGCATGTTCCTAACATATTATGTTGTAGTTCACACATACTTAGCAGAGCGTGTATAGTCCTCTTGAGAAGCTGGTCAGGTTCATTCAGTTGGATTAAAAACTGTTCCACAATAATACTAAAATTAATTAAATAACTAAAATACCTTTTTTTTTTTTTTGGTAATCGTTACTACACAATATAATTGTTTCTTTTTTTTTTTTTTACACAATGTCAGTTTCATACAGGCACTACCAGAAGCATCAGAAGGCTACAACTCAGGGGTGAAAAACATAAATGCAAAACATGTTTCTGCATGGGCTGATTTGGTACAATGGGACCTATTTACCAAACTTTAAGGACTGTTTAAATACTTTTTTTTTTTTTTTTAAGGAGGATTCACTTAGAATAAAAAAGTGTCTTTGAAAAAGAGAATAATGTTCTAACACTCTCTAAAGCAGTTGAAAATTGTGAAATTGACTGCAAAAAAAAATAAGTTGGTAAAAACAAAACAACCCCCCCCCCCAACAACTTTGAATTGGGGCCAATATTCCACACATATAGTAAAACCATATTGTGGGCACTTTACAGTAGTAGTGGATTGAAGATGCAGAGTGGGTAAAACACATGTATACAGTTTGCTTATGTCACCAGATGCGTTTAAAAGATATTTCCTTTTCTAACAGTTGTTCTGGGCCAGCGAGTAGTTATTTTGAGTTAGGTCCTGGACAAGATTCAAACTGATTCTGACACCAGTCAAAAATTATGTTATTCACCAGCTGTTCCAGCACAGCCACATTGAAGGTGCCTGTATGTATGGACAGTGCTGTGTTTCACACATTTGTTAAAATAGGTTATTCTTCATTCTGTGAATTACATTGAAGAAACCGACACTCGGCTGCTGTTGGCTGGACTTTGGAAGTCTGATTTTGATTTTCTAGCTGCTGTTGGTCACCTGTATGTCACGGGCACACTTCGTTGTTCGGTTAGATTTCCTCTAATGAAAATGTGTCTTGCGCAGGTTAGTATTGGCACACAAAGTGATACAATCCGGGCTGCTTAACTGGCTGCCTTTCTGTGGTCGCGCTTGTTCTGCTGATCAAGCTACTTGTGTTTAGATTAAGTTGCATCCTTTTATATCGGGTTGTAAAAATACAGCGCTATTAACTAGCCTATCCGTGATTGTAACATGAATCATGATAATTTATTACCGGACAGTATTCCAAAACACACTACAATTACTGAAAAAATGTGTGTAAATTAACAACATCAAATATAAAGCTTTGCTGTTTTAAGTGCCAGTGTTGGTTTTAATTCCATGGTAGCAGGAGGGTAACTTGTCTACTGTAGTTCTGTACATGTTCACAGGTGAGAGTTTTTTTTTTTTTTCTTCCCCCACAGTTAAATCAAGAGTATGAAGTTACTTCCATTGTGAGAGACAGCAGAGCACTCTGGTCCTCTGTGGTTTGGTGTTTGTTAAAGTGCGCTGAAAGTGCATTATGTGATTGAACTTAAAACCAGGAGAAGCTTTTATGAAGTGCTGATCTGCATTGTGGGATGTTTCTTTTCACCGATAAGCAAAAACATTTTGCTGGGTCCCAAGCTTTTGGGTTTCCGATATTTGTTTTTCTCGTGTTAATGCTGCAAAACAGACAGTGTGAACCGATAGGAATCTCCTTGAAAGATTGATTTTCAACATCTGAAATGTAATTCAGAGCCAGGTTGGGATCATCGTCATCTTTAGAGTGCATTTTTATATCGATTGTCTGTACAGGTTTAATTTCATAACTGCAGCTTCCTGCTGGCTAAATCGCTAAGAAATTAATGGTACTTTCACACAAAAGCCTGTTTTGAACAATTCAGTACTTAGATATTGCTTGCTGATTCTACAAACACTCAACCCCAAACCAAACCAACTGGAGACAGTTTCATGGAAATACATCTGTAAACAAAACAAAAAAAACCTTCTGAAAAAGGTTTGAGAGAAAATATCCAGAATTAGACTGGTTTAGACTTCAGACCACTCTGGAAATTACAGTAGTAACTGCCTTGGAAGGAAGGTATTAGGATCTCCAGCACAGGAACTCCAGTATAGAACCTATATCTAGGAAGGAGGTTATTGTTGGCAGCTATTAAGTCCTGTCCTAGTTACTGTCTGTCCACTGGGAGTTGTGATCCCATTTCAGGCTGTTCTTTACTTTAACATTTTCCCTTCATCTTACCATTTTAATGTAAAATACCAAAAAATAGTTTCATAAACAATATTTCATAAATGCTTGGATATAAAAGTCAATGTATCTGTTACAATTCTTATCAGCCCGGCACCCCCACCCATTTTATACTTTCAGATATTCAGATGTGTTCCACTTTTCAGTGCTTTAAAACAGAACCTGGACAGTAGCTGGAGGCTATTTTAGTGAGAAAACTCTTAAGAGTCACTAAAAGACTCTGCATTTCTTCTCTACAAGTCTTAGTGAAGCATTCTCAGTCCAAGCTGAACCAACGCATGGCTTATCAGAGTAGTGGTTAAAAGAAGTATGGCGTAAATACCTTGGGAAGGGATTTGATTTAACTGGGAATAGTAATAACAGGTTTGAGGGTGCAGCTGAGCAACATAGCATTGTGCAGTGGAAACACTACTGTATTGGTTTCCTAGTGTCCAATCAGATTACCTAGAAAACTGACACTGGTTTCCACCTGATAACAGTAACCCTTGACAAACCCAAAGATCATACACAGACAGCCACGTACTAATATGATTGTCCTTGAATTGTTTTTATTTTGTTTTATATATACTACATCTTAAACAGTTTGAGTTTTTTTTGGCATGATGAATTTAGCCCTGCTGTTCATGATTTCTACTTGTGATTGTTTTTGTTAACAAGGGCTATATTGTAGGAACTGATTAGCTAAGTTTGATCTCGCTTTGCTTGGGTGTTTACTGCACAATAAGTTATTGTGAGAGATTGAGTTCAGGCCATGCTTTTTTTTTTTTTAATACCGTATTACTTCAAATTGACGCTGCCCTCGAATTAATGCCTCACTCTGATATCAGATTTTTAATAGATGCCGCCTTTGAATAAACGCCGCTCTCAATAAAGAAACGTAAAGGTATTTTTTTTCTACCCTTGCTCAAAAAATAAAGAAACGCGCAACTCTGGCTATGTGCATGTGACGCCCCCAAAGAGACTGCAGCCTCAATCCACCATGTAATACAAACTAATGTACACACACCTTAGTAAGCACATTTTATTTTATGGTACAGTCCCGACAGACAACCCAAGATGAACTACTTACAGCACAGCAATCCTTCACGCCCTTGCCAGCCCCCCCTGCCCCCCGGCAGAGTTCACTGCCAGCACAGCAGAGGATAAAACAAGGGCTGTCTGTTTTACCTCATCGTCAGCTTGGATGGTGAAAACTTAAACTCAGCGGAACTTAGAGCTTTGCCGGTCACAGTCGAGTGCTATCCGAAAGCTGGCTGAAGATATTTCTTGTAGGGGGTTTAGTTTAGTTTTTTATTCAATTGGAATTTTATTCAGCCCTGTACAATATATATATATATATATATATATATATATATATATATATATATATATATATATATATATATATATATATATAAACTGTGCTTACTATCTATGAGAAGATTTAGTTTGGGTTTCTCTTACAGAGAAATTACAAACAAGCTGGTAAATTAGTGAGGAAAAAAAAAAACGAGTAGGATATATTTTAGTTTTAACAGAAATCAAACCGATATTCAGAGGTAATATTTTTCGTTAAGAAAAACAACTGCATCACACTCAACTACCGTTCTCTCTCCTCTTCCTGTCCTGCCCCATACAGTAAATGTACTGTGTTCAAGACTCAAAAACACAAGAGTATAATGCTGCAGATTGGAGCCTTTCTCAGCGCCACTTCTAAAATGCCTAAAATCATGTAATAAAATATTGCAACGTTTGTATAGTATTATTAATAATGGCCGCCCTTGTTTAAGGGCCGCAGTTGTTTTGATCAATTTAAAATAAATGGCGTATATTCTTTCTGTGGGATATGTACAGTATGACATAGATTCTTAGTTACATGTTACCAGATAGAAGTGCAACCTCTTTGTGTTCTCTTGAAGGATTGTAAGAGCCATGGAGAGGGCACAGATGAAGAGGAAAGCCTTGAAACTGCCAGAGACAGAGGAGTCTCTGTGCTGCTGTGAGTACCTGGACCGCAATGGAGAGAAGAACCACATAGCGGCCTGCTGCTGTAACTGCGAGGACCTGGACGAGACATGTGACAGGTAACGCATGGAGTGAGCGTGGAGGAGAGCACACGAGTCCTGTGACAGGTAACGCATGGAGTGAGCGTGGAGGAGAGCACACGAGTCCTGTGACAGGTAACGCATGGAGTGAACGTGGAGGAGAGCACGAGTCCTGTGACAGGTAATGCATGGAGTGAGCATGGAGAGCACACAAGTCCTGTGACAGGTAACGCATGGAGTGAGCGTGGAGGAGAGCACACGAGTCCTGTGACAGGTAACGCATGGAGTGAGCGTGGAGGAGAGCACACGAGTCCTGTAACAGTTAATGCATGGAGTGAGCGTGGAGAGCACTGTGTTCACGTACTGCAGGGCCAGGGTTCACATTCTGTTTACAATGGCAGATTCACATATTGGAGAACAGGGTGAGGAGGCCACAGCACATTCACATCGCTCTTCAGGGTTTAGTTATATTTTATTATAAAATATTACTGGAAAAATATAGTGATTCCAACATTAAAAAAAAACCAAAAAAAAACAGCAGTGTTGTAAACAAAGTACACCGGTACAGTATTCTTTATGATACTATTAAATACAAATATTTATATGTATTTGATTTTGTTCAACAGGTGGTGCAAATGCGAGTCTCTAAACCCTGACTCTTTGTCTCGCGTCGCGGAGACTCTGTCGGACCGTTTGCGATTGCCCTGGATCTCGGGAGCCCAGCGGGTTGACATCACAATCCTGCCTCCGCTCGTGCTGCTTCCAGTCTTCCTCCACATTGCTGCTCTGCACTTCCTGCTGGCCCTCGTCATCCTGACCGCTCTTCCAGTCTTTGTTCTGTGGTACTATTATGTTACTCACCGCAGGAAGGGTCATACTCTGTTCTTCCTAAGCTTGGCCCTTTTCTCGCTGGGCTACACGTACTACCTATTTCTCACTAAAGTTGTCCCAATGGGAGATGTCAGCCTTCTTCAGTTGACTGTATTGACCAGTGGGTTAATTCTCACACTGCTGTGTCTGGCACAAGCCAAGAAGAACCCTGGCTACATCGAGAGCAGCAAAGAGACTGATGGTGCTCACAGCACTGCAAAATATTACCATAAGCAGCCACAAAAAGACAGCAAAGTCGCTTCCAATGGTGTGCATTATGAGTTGGTCAACCACAGCTTTCACCCAGCGAAGGACAATGGGGGTTACACAAAATCAGCGGTTGATAGTGAGAATGTTAAAAAGAACTGGTGCCGTGTGTGTAAGATTGTACGTCCTCCCCGTGCCGGACATTGCAGAATCTGTGTTGCATGTGTGCAGAGGCTGGACCATCACTGTGTTTGGTGGGTGCTATGCTTTTAATAAAACAATACAGTTTTTTTTTGTTTTGTATTTATTCCACGTGGCACAGTTGGGAAGAATCCATAGTTTTATTCCACTGCAGCACTTCCCCACACCTGCGGTATAAAGACTATGAAACACAAGGCAACTTTCAAGCAATATTTTCAGGCAACTGCTTGAAGGGGTTATACTCCAGCAACTTGTCACATTGAAACCAGTTTTAAGTTGATCAGCTTGCTAAATATGTCACACTAAAATTAATTTCTTCAGCAGTTGCCAGAATAAAAAGGTTGCCTGAAAGTTTCAACTTGGATAAAGAGAAGTTTTTTTAAACCCTTAATATATATTATATTTATATATATATATATATATATATATATATATATATATATATATATATTTCCTTTGCGTTCAAATGATCCCATAGATGCTTGACAAGGGGATTATTCAGATTACACAGGACTCTACTTGGGTTGAGAATAGTTCTTCACGTAAAACGTGAGAGGGATGTCAATGGAAAATGAGATGATTCAAATAGTATCATATAACTCACTTTTTAGCAATATTTGAAATAAATTACCCTAGTACATTTTTCAAGTACAGTTTTGTTGCCCCAGTGGTCTAGCTAATTGAAGGACTTCTGGTTTCTTGACTCTGAATGTCACTGAGTGGGCAGTGTAGTCTGGTACTTGGTGTTCATGGCTCTGCTGTTTTATGTTTGTTCTGTGTATTTCCTGGAAGCAGGATTAACAGCTGCGTGGGGCAGGCTAATCACCGTGCATTCCTCCTCACCCTGCTCCTCTTCCTTCTCACGTCGACGTATGGGATCAGCCTGACCCTGGGCTCCATCTGTCCCAGAAAGAGTGTCTTCACCGCCCTCTTCTACTGCCCTGGTGTCTACGACCAGTACAGGTAACAGTGTGCATTTAGTGTGTTTAGGCAAAAGATACTGCCATTATTCTCAGATTTTACTTGTTAGTGTTAATTTCATGACAAAAGTTTAGATCGAGGGGGTCCACGAGTGGCTCACCTTATAAGTGTAGCGCCGTGGTGTGCTGGGTGCTATACAGTGCAGGTTCACGTCCTGGCTGTGCAAAGTCACCGCTCCCATGGGTTAGAGAGGCAAAACCGGCATGGGACTGTTTCTCCTCATCGTCCAGGCACCCAGTGAGCTCAGAGCGGACACCAACACAGCTGGCCTTTGTCCTCCAGAGGTAAAAGGGGGTACCCTAGAGGTAAAAGAGAAAGCTGGCACGGTCATGGGATCAGAGACCACTAAATAACTGGTCACACCAAATTTGTTAAAAAAAAAAAAAAAAAGTTTTAGACTAAAATATAATATAATGCATTTATGACCCAATAATTACTATTTTATCTTCACCTACTTTACACAGTCAGGTATACAGTATGTATGTGTTTGCTATTGCTTTGCATTTGACAAAATAGCAGATCAATGCATTAACTAAAATCTTTGTCGCTTTGACTTGGTTTCCTACAGTTTCAATTCAGAATTTATGTTTGAGTGCTAAACGCAGTCAACAGTGCACACCTGGTTTATGGCTGAAGATGTGGTGAAAATGCATATTTGTTTAAAGAGAAATTACAGTGTTTGGCCACTGGGTGGTGGTGCAGTGCACTAATTTATAATCCTAACACAAGCTACAGTATAACACTTAAAAGTGGCTATAGCTCATTTTATAAAATTTGACCTGCCATGCACTTCCATACACTGTACTATGCAGTTTTCAAAGTAATTATCTATCTATATCTATCTATCTATCTATATCTATCTATATCTATCTATATATCTATCTATCTATCTATCTATCTATATATATATCTATATATATATATATATATATATATATATATATATATATATATATATATATTTTTTTTTTCTAGCAGAGATGTAATTAATAACAAAAAGAAATGCGCTGATTGATTGATGACATAATTTCTGTGTTGTGCTCAGCTCTGCGCTCTGCTTCACTTGCTGTTGGTACGGCTTCATCGTGACTGGTGCGCTGCTGCACTTGTTTATCGTCCAGCTGATCAATGTGAGCTACAACGTGACAGAGCGAGAAGCATGCATTGCCTTGCGGGAGAAGTCAGGGCGCAGCCAGCTGTGGGGGTTGATCGTTGACACGGGACACTTCAATCACGGCTTTCTCCTCAACTGGCGGGAGTTCCTGTCCATGAACACCTCCGTCTCGCTTCAGCATCATCTGGAAGACGTGGTGTAGCAACAAATTAAAAAAAGAGAATAATAATCCAGGGCTAAGTATGGTTTGCTTACATAACATAGGAGATGTATGTTTGAATGCAGTAACCACTCATTGAAATTTTTTCACCCTTTGCATGTTTTGAAAACGTTTACGTCTCTCCAAAGAGCTGCTGTATTAGACAATATTCAGGTGACTGTACAAATGAAAACTTGCTGTTAGTGTAAAAATACTTCATATTGTTTGAGTGGCAGAATGTGATTAGTGACTCCAGATGCTGTTTCATTTGCTCATTCATTCGCATAGCCCGTCTGATTCTTCCAACACCAACATCTGGTATAGTGACATTAGGAAACAGCTACCAGACAATATTTTTAAAGACAAAACTTAACTCTACATTAAGACACACAAATCAAAGTCATAACATACCTTGAATTAATAATATACTCCAACACCACCCCAAGGTTAGACACACAAGCAAGTGGTTTATTTATTCTGTGTACCCTTGCAAAATACAGTGGCTTTGAAAGATTTTTTTCATTTTTTTAACCTTGAAACAGGTGACGCACTAGTAATTGTAGGCATTTTTAGAATGAAGCATGATTTTTAAACTGTAGTATTAGTTCTGATTCGTGTGCTGCTGTGTTTAACAGCTACTTATTACTGGTAATGACAAGGCAGGTCATTTATTGACTAGGTATTGAAATTCATATTCATTTCAGCATGTTTTTGAAGCACGTCTTTCTAGTAAAATAAATTGTTATGCACCATAGATGAATTGCAAAACAACACAGTGCTCATATAGCAGGCATTTTTAATTTTTGGAGTTAAAACAAATATTTTGTTATATTTCTATGTATATAAGTATGTATCCATTTTAAAATACACATGTACATAAATATATATTTTAATATGTTTAATCAAGTGCAATATATTTAACTGTGTTAACATTTTAAATGGTTGGAGACTGCAAAGTCATATTAATAATATGTTTGGAAGTTAAATAACTTTTGCACGCATATACTTATTTATTCATTCAGGCCAGTTCAGAAAGTATAATCACTGTGAGAACGTACGAGCTAATAAAAAAAATAAATAAATAAATACAGTGACACTAAATACAGTAATAATTGGTGTGGCAGATCCACATTAGCCAGGTTACTAAGCCTCAGGAATAAAGTAGTTTAACTGATAAATAAACCACTAAAACTAATGTTGACAAATGGTCCTGTTTTTTTTTTTTTTTTTTTTTAAACTGACTAATTTTTCCAAAATGTAAAATAAGCTCTCATTATAAATACAGATGCATCAAGTGTCACAAAAGCAGAGGTTGATGGCACATTTTACTAGATTGGAATGAATCTAGTTCCTCTACTGCTGCACCAGTATCCTGGTTGCAGGTTAGGTACGATGGCATTGTGTGTACAACCCTGGTTTCGAGGCATCGTTTTGCCCACTGGTGTTGACTTCTTGTCATTTGTACTTTTTCGTCTATATTAATTTATTTTTAATAAATGTAAAGATAAGTCTCTGATTCTATGAAACAATAAAAAATATGAACTCTAAAATCAAAACAAGTGTGCTGCCAGTTTATTTTCAATAATAAAATCATACATCCTCTGTTTTTCTTAATGCCTATTAGGTCTCGTCTTTGCCAGATACTGTAGCACGGAGCTCAGCCAGCATAACCATCAACTGTTCACGAAGCATATTTCCAACACTCAACATTTCATCCTCAAATTGTTCCTTCACCTCATCGACTCATAGCGAATGTCCTCCAACAAATCAGAGCCCAAAATTCACACTCCTCGGGCAAGCTGAGAAGTTATTTTTCACTTGACGCTGTGTCAAAATTACCAATTACCAACTATAGTGGGCTGCTGTTTTAAGCAACACGCTGAATCACAAAGTGCTAGTGCTAAAATGTGGGTAAGAAGTTCAACACATAAGATGCAACATAGACCCAATGTTCTGCCAGTCATTGTGATACATAAAATATAATCCTTAACTTCAACAGTTTGAATCTGTAATCTTTCACTGAAACGAACATACTGATTAAACAGTATGTCTCACCCTAGGTTTAGGAAACCGATATTCATTAAGCCTTATCATGACGTTTCTTACATTGAATTCCATATTTCTAGGATATGATGTGAAATGCACAGAACCACTTAGAAAACTTTTTTTTTAAATTCTGTAGTTTATACATACAAGCACCTTTGGTTTTCCAAATCATGCTCCATTGGGACAGTTATAGGGAGAATGCAAATGAGGTCGTCCTACAATACAGCTTTTACTGCTGATTTAGAAACACGTTTTAAGGCACATAGGGACGCATTTATCAAGGTTTTTACTCCACATAAGCACATGTCAGTGACTCTTTAAATGAATACACAGAATAAGCATGATGACCTTCTAAAATATTCATGAAAAAGGCCAATATACGAATCCTGTTCCATTATGCTCTCACATGAAGCTCCTATCCCAGGAACTCCTTGTGAATCTAACAGCGAGTAAAATTCTCAGAAGCAGAAGCAGCAGCCTTGTGCATTTGTCTTAACCCGGACTTTCTAGGTGCTGAAGTCGGGGAGAATCTCAGACACTCTCTTGCGGAGCTTCTCCCTCCTCTCCTCCTTTTGTTTCTCTTCGTTCATCACTTTGGGGTATCTCCGCCACGTCCGGAAGGTGGTCAGAACAATCCTCCTGGAAATACAGGCTAGAACATTAAAAGGGCTACTGTACAGCTCTGGCCAATGTTTTGCATCACCCTATAGAATTAACTATTTTTGCTTTATAAAGTCGAATGAAACCTGCTATGTTATGTTAACATATTAAATTACATACCTCTTTGTAGTTTCAAAATCTAACAATACTGTATTACTATTATGGCTTCTGGTAGACTTTTGAGATATTATTTTGTAGTTTCTTTGATTACATGATGTTAAATAAAAGATCTAAATGATATTCATATTTATTTATTTTTTTAAAAGTATGTCTCAGTCCTAAAATAACTGTAGACCATCAATCCTATTGTCCCATTCCGTAATCCTGGTGAATTCCAGATGGGACAGGGATTAGTTCTGTTACACCTAGATGGGGTTTATTCATGTTTCTGCTGATGAGGTGCATGCTAGTTCCTAATGATTAAGGATTGTCTTACATCGCAAGGTCATCTGGCATGAAAATATTTACCAATGGCAGGGTAATAAGTTAAAACCGCTTGCAATGTCACCATCAGGTATATACTGTAGCATAGGTGGCTAGTGCCATTTGCTGTGCAGATTTAATTTCATGCCCTGGTGTCGCTGCAAGTCAGTGCCCTGACAATTTCATAAAATTAGGTTAGAACTATTTTTATGACCAAAAAAAAGTAACGTTCCTTAACGAACCAACGTTCGATCATTGTTGAAACTGGCTGTAAAACAAGGACCTGCTTTGTTTTAACGGTGGAAGTATGACTCTTTCTGCTCTTTAGATCACCAAGTACTTAATCATAAATAGCGACACATTACACGGCTGCAAAGTGCTTGCTATGGTATTCCTTTGAAAGCACAGCACTGGGATCAGCTGGCGAGGAGTGTTAGCTCCGAGGGCAGCCCTGTCAGCTGACCTTTATGTCCCAAATGGAAACAGCTGTGAAAAGTATTCCCAGGATTATAGTTGAAGGACAGCCAACAAGGATAATGCCGCTTCCACTTACAGTCCCTGCAGTTCAGAACCAAGCACTGCAACACTGGCCTTTACAGAATATTACTCTGATAGTCATTAACCCATGAGTAAAACACGTAGGCTTGACATGCTGTTTGAGCAGGTGGCTGGTCAAGTTTCTGTCAAAAAGACCACCCCCTTTTCTGCTAATTTGTGTTTAGATTGATGTGCCTATGATTTACACAGCTCAGAATGTATGTAATAAAGGTTTAGGGACAACACGAATTAATGCTTTGATGAACAGAGTGGAAATGCTTTCAGTCTACTTCACTTTAACGCCTGCATTACCTGTGCAATATTAGATACTGTCAATGTGTGGGAAGTAGGGCAATATATTGTTGTTTTAAACAAAACGCCATTCGTCATCTATATCAACAGTCTAAGGATAGCAAGAATAATTTAAAATTTGAACATGTTAAGCACCTATGAGTACCATTAAATAAAAAGTGTCATTAACCTCTGATTGTGTTCTGCAGCAATCTTCTGCTTGTCCCACATAGCAATCTTCTCCTCTGTGATGTAATTGAGTAAAGCCAGGAACGTCTTCCTCACTAAAGACGCTTTGTAGAACCGGACAGCTTTCTCTTCTAATATCGAAGTGTAATTCTTGCACTATAAATATAAGGTAATCAAAACAGGAAATTGATGACGGATATTTGAAATGCAAACTGATTTCAAGATTTTTTTTTTGTATTCGACAAAATAATACAGGTCTGTATTATGATGTGCCTCCACAACTTGTATGCAGTGTTCACACAAAATGTTTTGCATGGTCCACTCCAGTAAAGTGTTATCCAGTGCCCAGTGAATCATACTGTATTCACACAACTGAATTAGAGCTCATGCTAGTGATGCAATATGCCCTTTACTCTGTGCCAGATCAAAAAAGAAAACATTTTCCTATGTTTTTCCCTCATTGCACTTTTAACCTGGGGGGTCTCTGGGCAAGTCAATCTAGTAAGACTTCCTCTCTAGGACTATGTAAAGGGTCAATTCATTTGCACAAGGGATCAAAAGAGTAACAGTATTACAAGGATAAGTATATAACCAGGTTTGTTTTTAGAACGAATGTAAAATGTCTGGATTTGAAAGAACAACATTCTGTCTCCAAATGATACCAAGTGAGAAAAAACAGTGACTCTCTCAGCAAAGCTGCTAGGATTTTGCCTGCAGGAAGTATTTCCAGATGACTGGTAATGGTGTTAATTTACCTTTAACCAGTTGCCAAGGCACCTCCTGAGCAGGATGTGGTGATAGAGCTCTGCAGCACTGGCTGTCCTCTCAGAGAGGGAGTTAATTGCAATCTGCTGCCAGGAAAGAAGACACCTTCTGAGGAGTGAGGAGCCGTGATGACCTTCAGCCAACTGATCAGACCCAAGAAAAGGGGGGAAAAAAACAAGTGATCAACGTCTCAGATAAATAAAACAAAAAACAAACCGTGCACTATATTTGGACGTGTGTACGACATGTTTACTGCCTGCGTTACCTGCATGTTGTGCTTGGAGTGTTCCAGGAGCTGTTTCCATTGTTTCAGGCCTCGGTTTTTCAGCAAGAATTTCCGATAGTGCTCGTCCGCTTTCGTCTGCAGCTGCTGTTGTCTCTCCAAACTCTTCTGTTTCTCCAACTCTTTCTACAAAGAAAAAGTTTTACTGAACACATCGCGGCTTCAAACTCTGAAGAATCAGGAAGGCACATTGAGATTCTTAAAGCTTTTTTTTTACTCCAAATCGTCACGAGCACATTATCAAACTAGAAATAAACATCTACGTTTAATTGATGGGCTTGTATGTACTTGAGATGTTTATACGGTTTGTAGTTGTAATGGTTTACTCCTTCAAAAATGTGCTAGTAACGATTTGGAGTAAAAAACTTTATAAATCTTCAGTTTGATAAGTAAGCACACTGAAAGGCTGTTCACAATCAAATGCTACAGCAGTGGGTTTACCAACATTTTTGACATCAGTAGGGGCAGTGTGAAATGGTCTTGATGGAAAGCTGGCCCTAATAGAGGGAGGTCATCTCCAAAGGGGCAGGCAGATAGTCTTAATAGCAAGCTTGTCGAGATGGGGACATTATTTGCAGATAATACATTCAAAACTTGACAATGCATTTTACACACTTAGAAACAGCCAATCCAACTGCTTTTCAATACAGCTCTATCTCACTTTCTACTAAGTTTCAGGTTGAAAAAAAAAGACTTGTGATAAGGGACGACCCAGTGATGACAGTGTCGATAATAGGTGAAAATAGCAAGTATGAATCTAGCAGTCAGCAGACAGAATCTACCAACTGAAAATATAACCCAAAGTATTTCTTTTTTGAAATCTTAAGAACCCTTTTCTCTTTTCTGTTCCATAGCTGCTTTTAGAATGTGCACTCTAATGTAGGCACATCGTGCTGATTAGAAATTAGGTACAGCTGATTTCCCAGCTGTACCTGTTTCTGCAGTCTCTTCTCCTCGCGCTTCTTCTCCAGCAGGGCTTGTTTCTCAGCCTCCTCTTTCCTCTGCCTCTCCTCCTCTGCAGCTTGCAGCTCAGCCTTAACAGACAGCAAGGGGTGGGTCAGTAAGGCTCTGTGCATATCCCTCACTAGGGAGGATAGAACATTACAGGTCTTGGGATCATGAAGAAGTAGGCCACCATGACCTCCACAAGCACAAGATATGAGGGATGGATTTTAACACTTTCTACAACCAAAGTGTTTTTTTTGGTTCATGGTTAAACGAAAATGAAAAAATAACAACCTAGCTGAACTTAAAATGCTGTAAAATATATACTGGTGTGCTTCTAGCTTCTACTATAAAACAAGAACATTTCATGAGCAAGAAATGTTTGCTAATTCACTTTATTAAAAATCCTCAAAATGAATGTGTCGTGAAATATATTATTCATACACGTGCCATACAGTAAAAGAAAAAAAAGCATAAACATTTACTGCAGCAAAAATTGACCTTGAAGGCCATTAGAGAAATTAAGTTGCCAAAAAAAAAAATCCTGTTTTACATTACATTTTTTTAATAAATTAGTAATTTACACTTTGAAAATATACCCAATAGCCATTAATTGTTCTGCCAAAAAGACTCATATAGCAGCTACAAAGTTACAGAAGTAAAGGAAAGGCATACAAACATCTGTCAAAACATAAATTACTGCATCTAGACATGTAAATCAACACTGTAGTAGAGGAACACTGCAGTGTTCACAGTCTCAGGCCAACACTGCCATACTGAAGAACACTCTCCATATTTTCAACACACCCTACTTGAGCCCTAAACAAACTGTGGACACTCACCAACTTCTCTTCCTCCCGTTTTCTCTTCATCTCTTCAATTTCTCTTCTCCTTTCTGCTCTCTGCTTTGCACGCTCTTCCATAGCTGTGGATGGACAGGGTTTTAAGTCATTTGTTAGCCATGAGGCAACCATCCCCATTTTTTTTTCTGAAAGGAATGAATCCATTGTAAATGTTTGTGTCTCTGACAAGACACATCCCTACAGCATGGTGACACAGACAATTACTTTGAATTCCAAAGGGCAATCATGCAGTTTTTGCTACTTAAGAAGCCTAAGTACTTCAAAAACGAACCATAAAACAACAAGTGGACTGTCTAGAGATCTAGAGAAACTGTGAGATTAAAGAAGGAAAAAAATCCCTTGGTACTAATGTAAAGCTATTATCCAGAAAATACCATTCCCTTGAGGGCCACAAGAAGCACACTGCACTGTGTAACAATGACTAGACCTTTAACAGTTGGGTGAGGAGAAGCTGTGTGACTAGGGACTCCTTTAAAACTAGACAAGTTGCCCTTAGCTTCGTCTGGGAGACTGTGCCCAAGTGTCCGCAATGGAGGAGGTGAGCTGAAAGACAGTAAAACAGTTGATTGGCAATCAGTGTATTTCAGCAGTACAAATGTCTGGTACTGGAGTCTGAATCAATGCTATTAGTTTGTGTTTTGTTTCTATAAGGAGACATTGATAGATTTGCATGACTGACTTAACAGTTTTTATTTGTGTCAGCCACTCTAGCCCTGCACAATTAAAGTACTAACATATTGTGAATATCAATTTCAGAGTTTCTCATGGTCTGAACAAATACAATTCACTTACCAAACACACTAACGTGCAGTGCATTATTACACATGCAATACAAAGTACCAAACGATTAACCCAACGATTGAGCATGTTAACAGTAGAAAAAAAAATTGTTTACATTCAAATATTGAATACATTCATTGTTCATTTCACTGCATGTACCAGTTATGTCTTGCTTTCATCGTGACTTACAGTGAAACTGTTTAATTATGGTGTTCTCATTTTTCTATATACCTTGACTCCTCTATTGTTCGTGTTCCTGACTGATGGTCTCCACTTGCTCTGCTAGGTGTGCTTAGTGCATGTTTCTGTCCTGGGTTGGACAGGGCCTTGGTCATAGCTGTGGCACGCTCAGCCTCCTGCTTGAGCATCAGCAGCCGCTGGTTCTCCTGCAGTTCTAGAATCATCCCCTTCTGTTCTAGAAGCTGCTTCTTCTGCTCCTCTATCATGTGCTGCTGAAAGTCGTAGCGGTTCTCGAAATTGCTTCCATGCAAATCCAGCTTTTTCTTTAGACCAGTGCTGGGAACTAATGTTCCCAAATCGGTGGCCTGCTCCCTGACTCTGCTGAGCTCCTCTGCGTTCAAGGTAGCATGCTTTTTGGTTACCTGCCATGCATGCTTAGGCTTCGACTTTGTGGAGGAAGAGGCTGAATCAGGGTTCTTTAACTTCAGAACCTGGGTTTAAAAAGGAAGAGGAATGAACAGCAAAATGAATCACACTATCAGATTCAACATTTCCATTCATTTTCGTTTCCATACAACATAACCCCAAATTAATAAAACAATGAGAAAGTCAACATCTTGATTCTTTACTTATTGTCATATGTCAGGCCCAGGTTTATTTTATTTGAATTGTACTTGCACCATGATGTTTTTAGAATGATATTAAACAATATATTGACAAGCCATTTAGAAGAGGGTAGACAGGTTACCATTCACATGCTAGTTGATCTCAGTTCTTGGAAGCGGACGTAAAGGCCATAACTCACTGCTTTCTGTGCTGAGGAATCATTCTGGGCATGCTGTGATTTAGCCCCGCCGTCACATGATCGTTCAGTCCAGAGTTTTCCTGTGGAAGCCGCGTCCAGCAAAGCAGCCATTTTCCTCTTGGTCTCCTCTTTCTTCACACCCAGGTCGCGTTTCTCTCTCTCTGCTTTGCACCACAGTTGCCACTCCGTCAGGCAGTGCCGCAGAACTCGACGCCGGTCACTCTCTGTAGCCAGCTGCTGCTTTCTGCAGGAATCAAAGAGTTACTGCAGTTGTGTCACTTTTATTGTTGTCCACTGGTCTTTCCTTTGCATTTGTTTATCTTTTAATACCAAACAATCCCACACGGAAACACCAAAATCTAACAAAAAAATATGTTTAGCAAAGAATATTACTGTATTGTACAAAAAAACCCCACAGTGCTTATTTTTTATTGTACAACGCATAAAACACAGTGATTCTTCTTTATACTTGTCTCATATGTAAATATTGCTGCCAATGAATACAATTTTACAAGAGGAGAGGATTTCCCTAAACACACTGAAGTAAAAGTGAAACTACTGTATATGTGAAGATTGACTACAAATATAATGTTTTTTCTAAACATTTTTGGGAATTGCTGGGATGTGTTTTTCCTGTCTGGTCCAGGCAGTAAAAGGTTTACTCGCTGTTCCTCACCTGTTGTCATCCCGCAGCTGGGCCTCAGTGAGCTGGGCCTCTCGCTCTGCTCTTCTGGTCCACATGTACGCTTGCCAGGCCCGGAACGCCCGCAGCTGACTCCTCCAATCAGAGAGTGCCCCTGCCTTGCCCATCTTCATTCTGCGCTCTAGGACCAGTGTGTACCAGCCTGAGAAGTGCTTCTGCACACACTGCACACACAACACCAATTCATATCCAGGGCTGGGGTCAATTCCCGTCTATCAATTCTAATTCTGTTTTAAAATCAATTCCCAACTCCAATTCCAATTCCTTCAAAGAAATTGGAATTGATATTTTAGACATAACTGTTGTGATTGTTCAGCACTACATGTTGCTGAAACTCACACCCTGGGATCCTTCAAGAAGCTGCTTGGTGAGATTCTGGGATCAATAAGCTACTAACAACCAAACGAGCAAGATGGGCCGAATGGCCTCCTCTTTTTTGTAATCTTTCTTATATTCTTAACTGCTTTCATCTGAAGCCAATTTATATGACTAACAGTGACTTCAATTTAGGTTAATCTGCTGGTATTTGTGTTTTCAAATTCCTCACCCTCAGGTTGTGGATTTGAACCCTGGTCTCGGCCTGCAGCTTGCGCAGTCTCTCTGCTTCGAGCTGCTCCCTCTGTGTCTGGAGATGCACACCTGTCACATCTGTCAGGGGCGGAGCAGCTCTCTCCAGGGCTTGCCTCCTCTCCAGTCTCTCCCGCTCCCTGGGAAACAAGGAATGAAAGATTACTGTGCCAGTCAAGCAATACCCCAGTAACTACAGCAGTTGCAAATACAGTAATCTCCAGAATAGTCACATCGGTGTAGTTTTCTGCGCAGATCCCCCATGTCAAACCATATAAATATCCCTAAACTCTCTTTGTTGTATCTTGTTAGGTTAATACACCTGTTCTAATTGAATTAATATGCCATTCCATTCACAAAGCAAACACGATTTCTGTTCCTAAAATGAATCATGTCCACAGAAAAACACACACAACAAAATTAAAACATATTCAGACATATCGACATATAACCATGAAAGTGCCTATATGGGCTATTAGAAAGCGAACAGCAGATTAAAAAATCTCACACAGGCTTGAGTAAGCCTATGCTTGGAAACGTTTCTGGGGAAAGCAGCCTTTATCCTCAAACTGCATTAACACCGTACATGTGTCTGGCCTGGTCTGTGATGCTCTTTTTGTCAGCCATCTCCTTGCGCAGTCGCACCACCTCTCTCTGGATCTCCTCCTCTTGCCTGCGAGCCTCCAGCAGCCTCCTGCGCTCCTCCTCCTGAAGCAGGCGCTGCGCCTCGGCCTGCACATCTCTCTTCAGGGCCTTCTCCTTCCGCACCTGTTCCAGCTCAGCCTGCCGCCTTGCACGGTTCTCCTTTACCTACACAGAAACAACCCTAGAGCAGTTATACGTGTTTGTTCCTTTAAGAAGTCAGCAGCAAGAATTATCAGAGATGTGCCTGTGGGTGATTAGTTGGTGTGTAGGACTCTGGAGTATTTTCAGTGGTTAAAAAAAGGCCCCTCCCACCTGCTGGTGCCTCATCTCCATGGTCAGACGTGGGTCTTTTCTTCGCTTTGTCGCTTTGTCCTTATCCATTCTGAGGTCTTCCAGTATCCCAGAATCCATCACTTCCTTCTCCATGAGCTCCTGCAGAAATCTGTGAGCTGTGGAACTCTCTACCTCCTGTTCTAGATGGCTGTAGAGGTCTGTAACACACCAAATTCAGAAAAAAACAAAACACATTTCAGGTGTCACTTTGGGAGCTCATCTCCACCAACCTGCTTTCTCTTGGTGTATATCTAATATGTCTTATATTGGTTTTACTTAATCTGGTATAGCCACTGTTGGCTCTAGTAAATATAGACCAAAAAAATTAAATATACAGTATCACGTTTGGTCTTTACCATCAAACTTGTTGTATCTTAGAAAAGGTGGAGTTTGTGGTTTGCTGGGGGCAGGCTCGGGAGTTGTTCTATCCACCAACCCATCTTCTTCATCAATCTCGAGCTCCAGACGGAGCTTAGAGTTCATCCAGTCACTCAGCAGTTCCTGAGCTGAAAACACACAGGATTTCAGGGTGACTGCTTTTTTTGCCCCCCAGTTTAACTTGTACTGAGACCTTTTGGGGCTTTCCAGTTTGTTTACATGTCTTAATGGTCATTTCTCCTGCAGTTTCACAAACTTCACAAAAATGTGAACAAAGGAAAACAAAGGTCTAGCCATAACGTTGTTTTTGGCATGATATTTTACAGGAAACACCTACAGGGCTTGACTGATCATGAGAGTCATAAAACCTTGGAGCAACAACCTTAGGCGCTCACAAACTGCTTATATTTTGGCTTACTGTGTGTAGCTGAATAGTACCACTATTATCATAATAATCCACAATTTTTTTCATTCTCAGGGCAGTACGTGCTACACATAATAAAGTCACTGCTATTGTTTCATTGGGGCTTATAAATGATAATAAATACTGTACAGTACCTTCTGCATAGGCATCATCGTGATCGTGCAATTGGTCGATGCTCTTGAGTGCCATTGCATGCCCCCTTGCATTTCTATTTACAGTGGGCTTCTTGATTGAAAACACTTCTGAGACAGCAAATTCTGAGGCTTGCTCAACCCTCTGAACAAAAAAAAAAACCGCTTTGTCAGATACAGATCGTTATATTGCCCTGTTTTAAAACCCACTTTATAGAACGATTCTTTAATTACACACATTCACATATTGTATTTTTCCTACATCATATCACTGAGTTGTAAGTGCATGTATTAAATAATAAAACCAAATGTAAGTACAATGTAGCAGCAGTGTCATTAATGCACCTGTATTTTGAAGTGCATCCTCGTTTTTTTTTCATAAAATGTGTTTATAATAAAATATGACACTGGCACACTGTTCTTTTGAAGGGGGTTTTCAAATGGTTATACAACATGCTATAATTATAAATACATATCAAAAATAGCTCACACATGCGCCTCAACTCAGATCAAAACATATACATTTCACAATAACACCCTTGAAGCGCCCATTCAAACCTGGTACGTTATGCTGTTTTTAGTCTTTTACATCTTTTTACCAAAATCTGACATCGTACCACTTTCAATGTGACAGCTTACCACTTTATGACACTACATGTGTCAAGTTTTGGTACCACTTTCTAACACTACACACTTACCTTAATCCAGTGACCAATGTCCTCATTGTTTAACTGAGGCTGAAAATAATGAGATGTTAAAACTCAGTTTGTATTTTTCATGAATGGGAAAAGAAAATAACAAAGAAAAAACATAAAATAATGCATAAAGTATATTGTCTGTTTTTAATAATATTAATACACAATAGGATGCGGTGGACTTTGCTTTATGTGAATTGCAACTGGACGAACGTGTCAACATTGACTTTCTATATTGTGCAAATCCAGAAACTGATCCCCATAGAACTTGAGAAGGTTCAGTTGAGTTAAACAAACAATAAATAGATAAAAAATAATTAAACAAACAAAAAAATACCTTTAGACTTTCTTTTTTATTTTTAGTGATCCTCTTCCAACGAAATAGGTCGGGTTTAGTTCCAGAGCAAGTCATCTTTTTTTAAAAAAAATCTTCTACGTGTATTTACAAACTATTATTACTTCCATAGCATACCGTTTATGGACTGTGTATAAAAGAAAAACAAATCGATACCATAGCTGAAACTGAACACAGGCAGCTACAGTCTCAACCATGAAGCCACAGTTGTATACTTTGTCAGGTGGGGTGTTGGGTATTGAAGTACAGTACTTTGGTGACTGCCATTCAATGTAAGAAAAGTCAAGTAAAAAAAAACTACAACTCCCAGACACGATCGCACACAAACAAAAGATCAGTTGGGTAACTATAGCAACGGACTGTGTACTAAATATTCGAGTCACCAGAAATGGTGTCCAATCTCTGTTTTTTAAATACGAGTACAGCTTTACCCATGAATACAATGGATACAATTTTGTCCAAAAAAAGAGGATATTATGCAGTGTTTGGGCAGTCAAAGAAATGCCACTGTCTCTTTAAAATAAACAGCTAGACACACTTCATGTGATTGGGGACTTATTGCAATGTTGGCTTCCAGTCGCATTGTTGACGTCAAGGTCCCTGATTTGCCGATGCTTTTGCGACGGCAGTACATTTTCAACTCCACGTGAATGTATTAAGGTAGTTATATATATATATATATATATATATATATATATATATATATATATATATATATATATATATATATATATATATATATATATATATATATATATATATATATATGTGTGTGTTGTGTGTGTGTGTGTGTGTGTGTGTGTGTGTCTGTCTATCTATCTATCTATCTATCTATAATACAAATATAAATATGAGAGAGAGATTTATTTATTGATGAATAAAGGAGGGTTATTATTTTAAGTAGTCATAATGAGAAATATAGCAGCGTGGGTAGACCTTTACTAGCGTAGCTTCAAAATATTCCGCCTTGGTCTTTCTACGTAATTTCCATAAAGTGAAACGTTTCCATTAAACTTGTATTATTGAGAACCAAGTTGCAGTACAATAATTAGTACAATAGTTAGAATGGGAAGCATGGCATAGGTTGTTTTGAATAGATGGAAGACGGCGAGCAGTGAGTGCCACTCAGCATATTTCTGGGATAGTGAATGTAATGATACAGAATGCAGTTTAAAACACACAGTGCATAGTCCATAACTAGCATTGAAAAGCTGCTGTCAAAGCTTTGTACAATTTGAGTCACTGTTATTTTTTTGACTACCGTAATTATTTACAGTATTTTACAACGTCAGGTTTACAAAATATGATTTGTATTTAATTTGTTAGTACATTACAACAGAAAAATGCAAATGAGCATTTGAACAAACACAGCAGCTGGACACTTCCAGCACATCCAAAAAGACGTTGTAGCACCCCAAAGGAAGCAGTGAGCTAGCCTATACTGTATGTAGAAAGATTTTTCTTAAGTGAATAGGTTCTTGCGGAAGACAGTTGCACTAAATTTGATGTAATACACACATATTTTGTTACTAACATAGTATTGCTGACACATTTGGGGAATAGTACCCCCAAATCATCAAAGTTCTTTCATTGAGGATCACATCCTACATTTTGTAGAACCACCATGTAAAATTTATCTGACTAAACCTGCTTCTACACAGGATTGGTTCTGCTGTGAGAAGATAAGATGAAGCTGGACCTTGTCAAAGTAGTTAGCGGCTGCCGTCTCGGAGTGCTGACTAACCTTGGGAAAAATGGAGATAAAACTCTGGAAGTCCCTGGTTGCTTACTTTACACTCGCTGTGGCTCTGCACCCCACCTCACTCACGAAACCCTGGAGACCATTGAAAAGATACCAGCTGTGGCTCAACTCACGTTAAGTACACTGTAAGGTGTTGTTTGAAAAATGTTCATTTAGTATAGTGGTTAAAGCTTATGTTGTTTCTTTTTTTAATTCACTTTTACTGTACTGTTTTGCTTCTTGTAGTACAGGAAACAGGAACACTTTAAAAATCTGTTTTATTAACATTATTACTGTGTTGAATAGAAAAATCAAATAGAATTTTTTTTTTTTTTTTTTTTAAGCTAGAAAACAGTCTTGTAATTACAGTAGTTTTGATTTAGAAAACCTTCAAATGAGAATCAGTTAGAAACTGAGAATTTTTAATTTGCAGTTTAGTCAGGGCTATAATTCTGTGTTTGTTTTTAAAGAGCAGAATACCATGAAGTACTGGAAGAATACAAGGAAGGAGCTGGAAAGTTTATAGGTAATTGCCGTTTCTGTTTTTTTTTTTTTTTCCCCCAATCTTCTGTTAGCTTGCTGTTATGAACTATAAATACTGAGAGTGAAAAAAATCAAACAAGTTAAATTGTTTTCCTCTCCAGGCTTGTGGCCTAGTATCCATAGTGATGCTGCTTTTGCTTGACCAGGCTGGCACTGTGTGAAACACGGAGCTGAGGTGTCACACATCTCATTGAGCTGTCCCAGTGTGTAAGCTTTTTAATTTAAAAACACAAGGTTTTGCTCTGGTGTGGCAGGGCTGCACAATGTAAGCTTCTTTTCTGAATTGGGTTTGTTTTTCATTTTCATATTATTATTCTTTTGCTGCAGCAGAGAAGAAAATGTAACTACACCTAAAAATCTGGTTTCTTACTCATATCGTTAATCTCTCTTGGGATTTGTGATTCTTCTTTTGGCTTGAGTGAACCCCTAAGGTTTGTTGGCTGTATCGAGTACATTAAAGTTATAATACAATTGCAGTGATCCTTCCACTGCAGATAATGAGAGAGCAACAATACCAGCAATATCAGTATTGCCATTATCTAATGATGATAACCTACAAAATAATGAACAGCCAGCTGCACACAGTCAGGCTGTAAACCCATCAAGGGTTGCTTGTTTTGTTGTGTACTGCTAATGAAATTCCAATGTGACGTTATTTAAGTGAATGTTTGGAGTTTTATAAATTGCAGTAACTTCAGTTGTGACATTTAGTCTTATTGGTAAGTAGTGGTTGTTACTCCCCAGTTTGTAGAAAATGAAAGATCAATAATAGTCGTCATCATCACAACAAATAGTCACCAATTCTTTTGACCTAATAAAAAATCGTTTCTGTGACCAATGATGAGAGTGAGTGGACCTACAGAATTTTTTTTTTTAATGTTAAATATTCATCTGAAACAGTGGGTTGCCAATAATATAATTATGTACAGTCATAAGATTGTTCTTTTTCGAAAGGAGGGGGTCCACAATTGACAACATTTAAACGACTGCTAGAGTAATAAGACTCTTATGTCTTAATTAAAAAAAAAAAAAAAAATACATGTTTTAATTATACTGTTCACGTCTTGTGGCAGTTTTGTTTTACCAAGCAGATCCTGCAGTTTAGAAACATGCTGTGTTAGTTTATTCAGTATTTCTTCTTTTTTACCCAGGCATGCCTGACTCTGTGTTGTACTGCTCCTTGCAAGATCCTGCAGCCCCTTGTCCTCCAGGCTTTATAACTAACAAGGTAAGTAAATCAAAACCACAGTATTTTCAAAATAATACTTTTCAAGGTATTTACTATTACAACATCAGTTAATGATATTTTGTACATTAATCTTTACCTCCAGACTGTTTCGGTGTGGGGTAGTGGTGGTCGTATGGAGATGACTGCCTCCAAGTTCATGGCTCTGCAGGCAGTAGTGAGACCTGACTGGTTCCAGAGCATGGCGGATGGGGAGACTGTACAGGAGGACACCTCGAAAAAGAGAGTGAGGAAGTCTGTAGACCGCACACTGGCCTTTCTGGACGAATGCCTTCAGCTCCAGCAGAAATCACAGGTATACTGTAAACCCTAACCTATACCATAATGCTGCTAAACAAAAATGGAAGAACAAAAATCGATATATTTCCAAGATAATGGCCCAGTCTACAATTGTATATACAATTATGGTAAAACCTGGTTATGGCATTTTTACTACATTCACAGACAAAAGTATTGGTGCCCTGTGCTTATTATACCACAGTTCAAGGTAACAGATTAAGGACCAGCATTTAGTAAACTTTTAACAACTTTTTAATAAAACAAAAAGCAAAATACACAATTTCTAGTAATTTTAACAAACATAAAAAAAAAAGTATTTCATTTAAAGTATTCATTCGTTCATGGCAAAATTATTGGCACCCCTGCTTTAGTATTTCGTGTGTTCTCCTTTTGCTTTAGTTACGGCTTTCATGATAATTCTTAACCAGTATGTTATTTCTTGTTGGTGAAATCTGGACCCATTCTATCTTGCATATTTCCTTCAGCTCAGACAGATTGGAAACCCCTCTGTATGTACTGTATGTCGTGGTGATCTACAGTACATTTTCTTGATAATCACCCTTAATTTTAAATGTTTTTCATTGCAGATACACAAACCAGTTATGAAGTTAATACAAATGGTATAAAAACATTCAGATTCAAATAATAATAAGGGAGGGTTGACCTTGTCTTAATGATTTAAAATAGATGTTTTCATGAGTAGCCCCCATTTACTGTGTTAAAGCCTGACAGTGTTGACCTGTGTCTTTCCTCCTGGTTTCAGGACCTGCAGGGTGTAGAGGTGCTCGGAGTGGTGGAGGGCGGGGATATCCTGGAGGAGCGAAAACGGTCAGCCAAGGAGACGGCCAAGAGGCCTGTGGGCGGGTTTGTACTGGACGGGTTCCAGGGTGACACCATGACCAAGGAGCTAAAGCTGAAACTGATCTCATCTGTCACAGCCGAACTGCCTGACGACAAGCCCAGGTACAGCAGGATCTGCTTTTATTTTCAATTGCCTGGGCAATTTCTACATTCATTTATAATCACGTTTACTTTTTTTTTATTTTACAAAATCATTAAGCATTATACATAGCTGTACAGTAGTTATGTAGTTGGCAGATCTGTTTTATTGTTTTTCAGAGATCCTGGGCAGACTAAATATCATCAGTTACAAAGTGGTTCAGTAAATCTTAACATGAATGTTTTTGCACTTCTGTTAGCTACATAGGTCTCAAATTTGCATGTATTTTAATTCGAAGTACTGTACTGCCTCAAAAAGAAACTCGGTTGCCAGATTTTTATTTGTACCTGGGATCTCTTTGCTTTCAGTCAGCTGCTCGGAACTAGGCCACATTGCCCGCAGGGCATGTCAGAGATTGTATTTTATTTGGTTCTATTTTGAACATCTGTTACTTTTGTTTCAGGTTGATCCAGGGAATAGGCAGACCAAATGAGGTCTTGGATTGTGTGGAAGCAGGAGTGGACCTGTTTGAAAGCTTCTTTCCATACCAGGTGACTGAGAGAGGCTGTGCCCTTTCCTTCAGGTTCAGATATCAGCTGGACCCGGAGACGCAAGGTACCCTTTCTGTTGATGCCTGTTAATGATTGACGATTAATTGTCATGTGCAGCTGTCCTCTTGTTCTAACAGGGAGCAATCCCTTCCAAAAGCACGTGGACCTGCTGTGCATAAGAAATTAGCACCACATCTTAAACATGAGGTTCACGTGTGGGTTCCATATAATTTAAATAGAGTAAGAAACAACTCCAAACAAAAACATAACCCCTGCTTGCAACTTAAATGATTTCTTGTTCGATCATAACAAAAAAACATATCCAGTATTTTACAGCATATCTCTCTTAGTAACCTTATGTAGATATCACAACTGTTCTATAACAAGCGTCTATATCTGCGTCTTAAATTCAAAGGAATACGGTATATTATCTGTGGCACCGTTCTGAACACCAGGGTTGTGTGTTATGCATTCATCGGTCTGTGTAATGGATATTTATTCAGGAGCACCTGAATGAAACATGATGAATAGAACATCAAGACTATTTTAATAACTTTAGAATTGGAGGTGGCAGTAAATCTGCAGAATGTGCTGACTAAGTTCACATTTTCAAGTAGAGCTCACTGGGTTTATTAACTTTTTCACTCCCTGCGTTCCTTCTATTCTGGGTTAGATGCAGACCATCAACATCCCAATAGTTATGAGTTTCCTTAGATGTTAGTCTTTTAATGTGTATTATCTGGCTTATTTTTCTTCAGTTTTGGAGAGGAATGGTCCCCAGGTCAGTGAGGAAACTCGGGCCGAGAAAGACAATGATGTCAATGACAAGGAAGAGAAGGAGCCGATGACACCCTTTGAGATGGATCTGAAAAGCAAAAGGTGCTATATGAAAACAGTATTTTTAGTAACATTGTGTTAAATCTGCCAATTACTCTGTTTACATACAACACCTCTATTTATTTATTTATTAATATACCCCTTGCCTGTGCTTCTTGTTCAGGTATCGAGAGGATTTCGGTCCCCTGGTACAGGGCTGCTTGTGTTACTGCTGTAGGAACCACACGCGCGCCTATGTTCACCACCTCCTCCTCACCAACGAGCTCCTGTCGGGGGTCCTGCTCATGATACATAACTTCCAGCACTACTTCGGGTTCTTCCACTCCCTGCGGCAGGCTCTGCGGGAGGGACACCTGGAGAAACTGAAAGCTCTTGTCAATGAGCACAGCCCCTGAACTCCTCTGTGGAAATCCAAACTTATTTTATACCTGGAGATGGAAGCTCATTCTTGGCTCACTGAACTGTGTGTGTAGTTTTTTAGACTCTACAATTTCTATATTGTGTTAGTGGATCAATTTCATGGACATTGTGTAGGAAAACAGGCCATTAGTTTCAACGTGTTTTTAAATTAGACAAAGTACTTACATTTATATAACCCTGAGGTACCCTCAAAGGCCAATGTTTGTCATGCATTTGTAGGTATCAAGTTACAGAAAATGTGAACCAAAATAATCATGAACAAACAAAATTATACTTTAAGCTTTAAAGGATGCAAGATGGAGTGCCACCTTTGATCTAAACAATACTATCCCCATACTTGACTATTGTATACTTTTGCATTACTTCACTTTGTACACCTGCTTTATATGCATGTTGTGGGGATAGTAGACTTTGTTTTTAAATCTGTACTTAAGGGCTTTTTTATTAGGTGGAAGTTTTATGAGGAGCAGATGTAGTGAGAGTGTACTGGACCAATAGATCTCTACCAATACTCCATATTAGCATGGAAATTAGGTTGATTTTATTTATTTTTGTGTTGTCTGCTGTTCCTTTAATAAACCTTTTTGTATATAAAACACAATGTTGTTGTTTCACTAGAGTACTCTGTGCTGGCAGAGCTACTGTGAGAGGAGTCTTTAATGGTACCTCCCAGCATCATGCCTGATTGTGCCATTGTCCCTCATTCTAATGAATAATAATGTTACAGCTTAAATCCACTTGTCTGTAATGTGTTTTTATTCTTTTCCTTCTTCTTCATGTCATTTTTATATAGCAGACAGAACCACACTGTGGCCAGGAGTAACTGGTGGCTGAATGTTCTAATTGCATCAACAATCGTTAATATCTAGCTCTTCAACGGGTTCTACCAAAAACAGACTTTGTTATTAGCTCAGGTTTTAATTGTGTAGTTTTATAGTTTGAAAACGTGTTTTATTTTTTTGCAAGTAAAGAAAACTAGGGAAGCATTCATTTATCAAATGCCAGTCAAATCTTTCATGTTTCCTATCCTGGGTCTACTTGTCATTTTTACAGTAACCTTTTAATTACCTGTGAATGATCAGCAGGTATGCATGATGCACTAGTGAATCCCTTTTTCCTCTCCAGCAGACCAATGTCTGTAAAATGTGAGGTGAAACAGCAGCCAAGTATTCCCTCCAGATAGTTAACTGAGATCTGTACACTTGACATATTTATACACAAAAGGCTGTTCTGAGAGGGATGAGTGTTTGTTTTTTTGTTTTTGTTTTTGGTTAACTGACTTGATTTTGATTGAACTTGATTTTGACTGAACATTTGTTTTCCTTCCTACCATATTCTTCTAAGTGATTTTGTTCCCCGAAGTATACATTCAAGCCATACTGTCGTCATCAGATCTTCCTCCCTTACCCTTCAGAAGTGCAAAGGCCAAAACAGTTTTAAATTCCCACTACCCACAGATTTTGTCAGTGAATGTTCATGTGAAATCCTTTGTGATTGCAGTAGTTCTTAAACAATCCTAAAATCCTTGGACTGGCTGAAAAACAATATAATAGTTTTTCAAAACTTAGAGGGTTTATGTTTTTAGTTCTGGAAGGTAATCATGTCCATTTTGATCTTGTTACTTAAGTGCACTGGCATTACAATCTACAGACAAGGGGATTATAAAGCTAGCATAAGTGAAGCATGGAATATGAACCCCCAGAGGTAGCTGGTGATATGGTGTTCCTTATTAAGCTGAACCCTTGGTACTTGATATACATGTCTTCTTCTAACTACCTGCACACTGATTGGGTCAATCTGCAATCAGGGTTTGGGGTATTGACTGAAGCTTCATTCCAAAAATGTCTTGGTAGAAAAAAGATCAGTACGGTAATAATTTCCATGGACTATAAAAAGAAAGGGAATTCTGGGACTTCAATCACGTACCAAACCAAAAATCCACTTGAACTGCATAGCCTTGCCAGTCAAAACCTAATCGCCTGCTTTACTCAGAAATAGACTCTGGCTCTGAAGATACAGGCATTGTTATCAATAGTTTTCACAAAAATAAATAAATAAATAAATAAAATCTGATTAATGGGTTAGATGGTGTTTAAAATGTTCAGCTAAGAGACAGGGATGCCTATATTACAGCAGGGACTGGATGTGGGAATATTAAGCTGCTGTTAACCAATCTCACAGGCAGTATCCAATACAAAAATCTCTCTTGAACAGCTTTCCAGATGGACTCTGTCAGGACTTATTATCTTGACAATGATTCATGGGCATGAAAAAACCTTTTTGGTCAAGGTTTTTATTGTTTTTCTTCTGTTTAAATTGAAGAGTTTACACTTCAAGATAAAATAACTTAAAAAAAAAACACATTTTTATTTTACCAGAACTTTCTTAGAACAGCCTGCAACGTTTAAAAGAAATGCATTATGTCACCTTTGCTGTGTCCCATGTTGTCTGGATAGCAACATTATATTTTAAAAGCATAGAGCAGAATCTTTTGAAACTTTTCATCGCCCATCATGGGTCATGAATCAACTGGGCAATATATTTCTCAACATTTACTTGGAACGTCGCCAAGAGAACAAAGTCTAATTTGGGATCAATTATTACATTGATAACCCAAAGCGGGACCAGTCACCGGCTGAATTCAAGACAGGGGTGCTAAACTAGATGACAAGTCACTTAGCTCTCCGCTTCAGTGCCTCTTCAACTGTGACACGTGAAAACTAAAGCAAGATTAAAATATGTGAAATCTGTTCTTGTCAACACTTGTACGGACTGCTGTAGTACAGCTATCCGGTATCTTGTGTCCTTAAACTTTCGCTATGCTCGCACAATAAAACCAGGGAAAGCCAGTAGAGAAATTCATCTTTAGCTTCATAAAAACTGTGAATGCTTGAAATGGGACCAAACCATCTGCCCTCTGCGGTGAGTTTTCTTTTTTTTCACATTTCAAAGCTACAGGTGCTCTGATACCCAATGACTTGTCTCATCTAGTTTAGGATCTTTTTTTAATTTTGCTTGTGGTCGTCCCTGGGATTGGGGTACAGAATGTATCATGAATGTTTTGAGCTTTGTGGCTAGTAATTTGGTTTCAGGAGATTGCATGGCACTCCAGGGGAGACTTTAGGTTTAGTGAAGCAACGTTGTCTCAAACTAGGTTTCCCAGGCTTCTGGAGCCACTTCAAGACACTGTTCCTGAAAAAGTGGTTTTGTGTTCCCTCAGCTTTAGTTGGTTCAAAGCAGACTTCGCAAAAGCCTGATTGTTCAGATTGCTGTCAAATCAGATATATACAGTTCCTCGAAAGTTAAGCACCTCTAATAGAGGATACATGATTAATATCACCAGTTACCAACAGAGGTCACCCATTGTCCAACTTTGTAGTGTTTATGTTTTTCCACTAGGTGGCTCACTAAGTATCTGTGGCAATAACACTACATTGCACTACTTACCCAGCATGAAAGGGATGTTGACAAGTAAAATATTTGAGTATGTTTTAGTATAAAAAACACTGGATTGAATTTTAAGGTGTTATTAGCTTGGGTGTGTATGCAGGGTTTTTTTTCCAATCTTGACGGATTGGTTTGAGAGTGTACGTTTAGGAAGTGGATACAAATCTGGCTGAATGTTGAGAAGGAGAAACATTAAAAACAACCACACAGTACTGCTGCTTACCCCCATTTTACAGCAGCAATCACAGGCGCAGAACTGTTAAATTCGGGGGATGGGGCTGAAGTTAGTCACTAATCTATAAATAGATACATTGAAAATAAATGTTTACTGTCAACCTTTACTGGCTGAAACAAACAGCCCACCTAAAACAGGTGTTTAAACAGTGTGTTGCATTGTGTGTCAGTGCCTGAATAAAATATTCCATAATGTTGTATTTCATCACCAAATTAATACATTTACAAATTACTGTACAAAGTATTTAAAAGTGTGAATTATTACCATGTGTTAATACAAATTCATATGTTCATTAACAATTGCTATCTGTTTCCAATATTTCCATTGCGAATTTCATATCTTTATAGAACTTCTAGAATCTCCTAATGTGCTCTAAAACACATACCAATGCCTAGGCATGGGTTTGCAAGGGTCACTGAGGAGACAAATATCACAGAATTACATGCAGTGCTTCATGTTAAACAGCCACTAGTCTGGAAAAGTGTAAACTATATTTTTAAAGCATGCACATACAGTGTGAATAGGAAATAAATAAAGTAGCTTCTGGTTCGACATGATATACAGTATGTGTGTGATAAATAATGCATTTTCAGTTTATCGCTCCTTGGATAATGTTGCTCTCTCAGCACATGAGAGAAATAAAGGAGTATTGAGACCACAAGATAATTAACTCAAGATCTCATTATGTCCACCTCCAGGCATCTTTCTCTTGGTGGATCTGAGGGATCTCAGTTATTAATCACTCAAAATAACTACTTCTGAAAAACTGTCTAATTGGCAACACTTTTCTTTCCTACCACCCACCCTGTTTCGCGGGCTAGTTTGCCAGCTCCTAGCATCGCTTTTCTGCTCTTGTGCATGCAGGAGCTCAGCGCACTGCAGGGCTGGTCCTGCATTTAACCAGCCACGCACATAATGACAGCACAGCCTCAGCGCTCCACCTGTACGTGCCGTTACAGTCTTATTAGTTAAGACTGCAGTTGTGTAAAACTATTGGCATTTTGCCAACATTTTTAAACAGTGCTTGCGTAACAGTGTGCCTATTTCTGGCCTGTTGCACTGACATGTTATCTACCACAAACTTCCGTTGCTCCACAGACTTACATGTGCTGACCTGCTCAGGGACAGGAAGTGGTCTGTCTGCTCTGCATATCTTTGGTATGGGTCAAAATACAGCCAAACATGATTATTGATTCAAACAGCAAATGGAACATAATAGCCACATTTACTGTTAGACATGAACTCAGATCATTGTAAATTTATTTACATGGTTAAAGCTTGCAATTGTATTGCCTAATGTGTTGAGTTGTATAGTAGTTATCAGTCTAATTCAATATGGTATCAGTAAGATTGTGTTCAATTTTAGCAGCATGTGCAAATTAGTAAAACAGAAATCATTAGGGGTCCCTGAAAGGCTAATCTGTTAAAGGCATGGCCATGTAGTGTTCAGGTTAATCACTTACAGTCAGGCTAGTGCCCTGGCTGTGCTAACTTGCTAATCTTCCCTGGGGATTTCACAAGGAGTGTTGCGGGTTAGGGAAAAAATAACAGGAACTGGGTCATAGTGATCCCTACTGGCCAAGCGCAAAGTAAGCTCAAGCAGAAACTAACAGGGCTGTCTGTCCTACAGTGGCCAGCAGCACTCCAACATCCACTCTCCTGAGCTGATGTAGGAAGCTGCTTCAGCGATGGAAAATAGCTGGACTTTTGAAATTAGGCAGAACAAGAGTGAAGTAAGAGTGAAACAATTGGGCTCATTTTTTTTAATTGAATCATTAACCAATTGTATAAAAGTTGAATGCCTACAGCACCTTGTTAACTTAAAAGGATGGATTGCAAGAGCTGCCCAAACTCGTTAAAGGTTGGAAAGCCATTGAACAAAACTGTGACCCCTGTATGTGATGGAAGCCATGCAAAGCCAGGAGGGCTGCCACACCTCCAGCACCCCTAGTTCCAGCGCCCTTGGAAATGGGTCTTCAGTACCTAATGAGAAGTCTAACTGCAACAATTTTAACTAAAGCACGAAATATGTATTGATTTTTCAATCAATTATCAAAGTATTTCTTGCAGTTTCTGATCGGAACACGGTAACATGTCCTGATAATAGAAAAAATAAATGGAAAATATGAGCTCTAATAAACATCCTTGTATCTGTTATTTCAAAGTCGACTTTAAAGGTACCAGCCATCTTAAAAAATTGATATTGAAAGGTGTTTGGAGGACTGCAGCTTTAAATAAGGAAGAAAGTCTCGCAGGGATATCTGTGGTGATCAGTCACTGTTGATGGGGCGTTGTTAATCACATGTTTGTTTGGGCAGTTGAAAATCATTATGGACTGTCAGGACTGATATACAATCTTGCCAAAGTACAGAGAGCAGAAAAGATTGTTAATGGATTTTATGCTGGACAATATCACAATACTACACATTCTTACCTTTGGCACACAAATCCAAAGGTTATGGAATCTTCACTTCATTTCTGTCAGTATCATTTAAAGCGTATCTTCTCTTTACTCAGTAATTGATATTGAAGATTGGGAATGAGATTCAGTACAATATTTCTCCAGGAACTGTCAAGGTTGGCATAATAAGCTTTATAAGTAGAGACAAACTATTTGTTCAGTTTGGTTTGTGTTTTATTATAATCTCAATTGGTTCTTAATTATCCTGGTGAAATATGTACATTGAAAAATGAAATGATAAAACCGCATACTGAGCGAAACCCATACAGAGTAAGAATCTATGGCTACTATTACAATGCACCCAGAATGGAACGCTCTTTTTCTAGATTTGTGATGTCATCATATCATTATAGCACTTTAGTTTTCTAGATTTTAGTAATGAGCGTTCTAAGCATGGAACACAGAGGTGGGGAGATAGTTAGTAATTCCACAACAGACATCTCTGAATAATCCCAAGAGAGGTTCGTCTGTTAATGCTGTACATTTTGTATGCATTGAAATATACATACAATAATTATAGTAGTTATAGTATTTGAAATTAATTAATTGTATATCTTTACCAGACACATTTTTATGAAGTTTATAAAATACATTGAATTAATACTAGCAGTAGCATGTTTGCACAACTTTAGCACAACACATTTCTACAGCTGAGAAATCTTAATAAATAATTACATTTATCCATCCTTTGAGATGTAAAAAAAAAAAAATAGAAATGATCAGTAGAATGATCCAGTTAAATCTACGTTAAACTCAGATGATTAGGTAAATAAAACTGGAACATAAAATCTTACATAGTCATTCTAAATACCCATTTTTTGGTACATTCTTATGAGGCGTGCTATGTGAAATATTAGCATAACCCCTCCTGAATTACCATACAATGGCACCCAATGGTGGGACACTTAACAGCTTATTGTAAACTCTTGTCAAAATAAAAAAAAGACAGGGTCAAGGTGCAGCGTGAAAATATATTGGTAATCATATGAAAGAAAATGTGTTGGTAATGTTAAACCAGTTCCACTTTGCCTTAGGCATAGAATGGTTGAATGATAAGGCGTGTGCTATTAAGTATGGGATAGGAGACCTATGGAAAACAATTAAGCACAGTAAACTTTTAAAAGAGAGTAGTTTGTGGTTGGTTGCACTTGAGTGGAGTGACAGCTGAATAACTAATGTGTACTGCTGACAATTATAACTAGGAAGATAACAGAAACAAACTGTAGTCACATATGCGCCGAGCTGGCAAGAATTTAAATACCAGGTATTAAGGCATACATAGAAGATCCCATAGCTTCAGGTCATCTCGGTTAATGGCACGTATGTCTAAACAATAACGTTCAATGTAGAATGTAATGCCCTCTCCCTTACAGCAGGTTATTTTTCCATTAATGCAAGAACAGCCTCTCATTATCTGGACTAAAAAAAGCCTTTTCCCTGTGTCTGTGTAACAGCTGCTGAGAATTTGACAGTGGTTCTTGGGTGCGTCTCGCCATGTACAAAACATCTGAGCTGTATCATCCTGTGCCAATAGCTGGCGAACACTTGATCAGTTTGTAGCCTTTGACTTGGGCTGCACCTGACCCAGTATCATCACAGAGAGCTCAGGCACTGCTTTGTTACTACAGAGAAGAAAACGAGTGGCTGAGGTTCTTGGATGTCTCATCTGCTTTATAGGATATCCATCACCAGCTCTTAAATATCAATTCACTGAGGTGATTCACAATATATGTAGACATTAATGTTCATTAAAAAAAAAACTTGTTATTGGCATACTTTTCTCTACTTTCCTCTGTTTCTAGAAATCTTTTCTTCACTATCTATTTTTTTTTCTGAAAATACAGGAGCAACTAGATAGAGTGTTTCCACAAATACAAACTCTCAACCATAAATTCTGAGCTAAAACTAAAACGAAAAAAGAATTAAAACAAAAGCCAACTACTTTCTGTCTGAAACAGTGGGATGAGTAAATCTGAAGAATATGCAGCGACATTGAAAATATGCTTTCCACTGAATGTGAGATCAAGAATCGCCAAAACCAGATACACATATTTACTATTTAAAGAGTTGCTTTATTGAATTCCAACATTAAACAGTATAAGGCATGATCAGAAATCAGGTGCCCTCAGAGTCAGTCAAAAGCAGACTTTCCCAAAGGCTATCGGCACCTTGACCACGTCGAATAACCGTTTTGTCCCTTGAGTGATATGCATTTCGATATATATCTTCAAATGCTTTGTTCAGAGTTGCCAGTTATGTTTTGTATTTTTGCCTATTCTCAGTTTGGTTATGCCCACAATTGCAACATTTTTGAACTGTAGAATCTCAGGACAGATTGTTTGTTGTAAAGGCTGGTATGCCCTGAGACTAAAAAAACAGGTTGCTTGAGTTCGACATTTTACAGGAGATGCCAAAAGAAATGGATGATTTGCACAGGATTACTTTTCACAGATGTCGGTAAAACTTCAGAGGCTATCTGTTTTATGTGGTGATTTTTAGTCCCGTGTGAATTGGGCTGAAGACAGTATTTAATCCCTGGATCATTACCTGCTGAGCAAACCCGGCAGCTTAACTCCAAATGGCTGCATTATAATTTACAAACTGTTTCTTAATGACTCTTGACTCTTTTCTATCAGCATACTGCTGAGAAGCCATTAAAATGTTCATATTAAGCAGGTTTGGCTTCTGTAAGCATACACAGTACTGTACTGCTAAAAGCTTTTTTACTTTTAAAAGTAGGACAAAGATATCCTAGCCAATGAACTTTCTTGCAGTGCTGTTTAATGTGGTTATAATGTATACCGTGTCACCTACAGTTAACCTTTCCTATCCCTAATTGGAGTGCAGAATCTTCAGCATTGCCTGTTTATGAATTTGCAGATCACAGAGGTATTTTATACTGTACTGTACATACAAGGTTTGATGTGCCTGGTCTAGTCACTGGTGATTTTTTTTTTCAATCATGAGGCATTTATTTTGTTAAACCAGTATTAGTTTGCAGAGAAAATAACTAAGAATTTTGAATGCTCCAGGATGCCTATTGACTCATTTGCTTGCTGAATTGAAACCAACTCAGCAATTTATACAGGGGTGCTTCATCAAATTCTGATTAAAACTACTGAGGGTAATAAGACTAATACATTTGTTTTAACAGCAAACAGAAGAAAACAGTGATAGAAAAACACTAAGCAGATTTTAAAAGCACTGACCGAAATAGTGTCCTGAGGCGATCCTCGGCCATATGAAATCCACTTAGACTTCCCAATGATATCAGTTTGAAATATCAGCTGTCTCCCCATTAAAATTGCAATAGCCATGTGTGGCATGTGTGTTGGTGGGGAGGATTGGCAGGGATGGGGTTAATTCCTATCCCTGCCAAAAACATGTGAGAATGTGACTGGAGCCTTGTGACAGAGAACAAAGGTATTTGAACTGTAAACCTCCGACCAGAAAAGGCGCTGTGTAAGGCTGGTTTCCCCTCGACTGGTGGGCTCGACGGAAACCGGAAGTCGGACATCTTGGGGAAAGTGCATAGCTGCAAGTACTCTAAACAACTCCATTGCGATGAGATACGGGTCACGCAACGATTGGATAAACCATGACAACGGGCTGATTGAAGGGAGGAGTTTGGTGGTACAAAGGGGACACAGTTGTGTGAGTACGGCCCCATACATCGATGATACTAATGTGTTGGAGCGCTGTGTTTTGTTTTGTGTTGCAGAGGATTGAGCATCAGGAGCTGCAGCCACGGAGCCATTACGAATCCCATTTCACTACTTTCACCACATAGCACCTCACAGCACCCCCCAGCGTACCCCATCCCACGATCCTTAGAAGAAATTGACTTTATTTTGTTACTAAATATGTCAGGGTATGTTTTTGGTTGGGTGATTCTAAATCATTTTGGTGAGGTGATTTCTTAATTATTTATAACCATTACTTCAGTGTCTGTTCCAGTGGACGTGTTATTGAGATCAACAGACCAAGCATGTCTCTCTGTTAAAAGACATTTAGGTTTAGAGTTTGAATACAATAAAGTTGCCTGTGTGCATTCAATGTATATTCACAGTCACGTTTTAATTGCTATGTTTATAATAATATATTGTTAAACAATAATACGTTTATTGGTCATACATGTTATATTAAAATATTCAATATTATTAATACATATTTTTTAATAATACTTATTAAACATATATACACTTACAATCAATGCAGGTTCCCTTTAGTGCCTGGGTTAATACATTTATTTAATAACCCATTTCAAATGACAAAATCCTCTGCAGCCGGTGTTTTCCCCTATTAGCACCCAGTCACTTCCTCTTATCTCTTATCTCTTTGGTGAATTATGTTTTGTTATGTATTTATTTAAACTGGAGGATGCCCCTTGTGACAGCTTACTCACAAGACTCAGTGCTCATTATTTTAAATAGTACACCAGCTTTTCACTCAAATGTTTCCTTTTTAAGTGGTTTTTATTCACTATATATCACATTTTAATTACCACGCTCTAGACAACCATTCATACCAGCTCCCTGTGGATGTGCCAAGCTATTACAATCCTGGTGTGTTCCCCCTGACATCAGCACTGTCACAGATAATGAAAAACATGACACCTCTGATTTAGAAACCCTGAATAAAAATAAAATTACATTTCAGATAGCAAGGGGAGTGGGTCTCTGGCTGTAAAATCAATCTGTCTGGTTTAGATATCTAATTTAATTGAAAGCTCTTTTTGTTTAAAGGGAAAGTAGGCTGACTGGCTTTAAGATGAAGCTAATTGCAAGATTTTTAACCCAATATTTTAACCTCTGCTGAATGATGCTGATCTGAGAATGAACAGGGAATTTACACTAGCAAACTAACAATACAATAGCCATCCAACACTATACACCATAACACTGCTGTAGTTTATGAAATCTTTTCCTTTTTGAATATTATTATTTGATCGTATCAAGGAAGTAGGCTATCGAGCATCATTTGGAACATCCCTTTCTTTATTAAACTTTCCTTTTTCCTAAAGCATTTGACATTCCCAAATAGCGAGGGAAAATTAATAATTCACGGCAATTGCCATATTAGCATTCCAAAATCCATGAGCTTCAGAGTGTTCATCTGGCAGGAAGTGCTCAGACAGGAAGCTTGGTTCACTGTGGGGGTTGTCATAGAGATTTACCATCAGTTGCACTTTGCATAACACAACCTGGGTTGTTTAATAAGGGCCCTGTGTGGCACTGAGTCAGTATATAATTGTAACACTGTACGGAACCAAACTGGTGGTACATACATAATATAGACTGGTCACTATTACGATACCCCACCTCTATATTAAGGGAATACGGTAGTCGGCTACATATAAAGATAAATATCTTTTGATTCAGCCGTCCCGTCATTCTTTTGAAGCCCTGTACATCAGGTTACTCCAAAATATGTCATAGCACATTTTCTTTGAGATATTAACATTAGAACTGCCATGCAGGTCAGTTTGACCCATTTTGCATTTAAAATGTTAATTACTCTTCCCTTGTAAATCGTACATGTGTATGACTATTTTTGACTTTTCCTAAATATAGGAATTAAATATCCTGATGCCGTTTGATAGCCAGAATTGCAAAAATTATAAAGTTATAAACAGTTCTACTTAGAACCGCCACATGGGTCAATCTGACCCGTGCATTACAATGCATGTCTTTTTTTTATATAACGTAAGATATTCTATTTTCCTTGTAAATACTGCAAACAAGACACATGTTTTTTAATTTTTATTTCAAGCCTTTGTTTGTAGACTGACTACGAGACAGAGATTGCTATGATTGTGGATTTGTCAAGATGCCAACTCAGTGAAAGCCTAGTTGCTTATTTTTCAATGTACCTGGGAGACAACAATCCTTCGTTTTGTTCCACAAATGCAACTGGGAATATATCAGAAGGAAATATTTAATCTTGAAAGTAGTCATTGGAATATGGAAGCTGCACTCAGATGCATACAACAGACTGAAATGACAGGTAGGATAACAACTTAGCCTAATATGAAACATATGTAATATATTATTTTTTTATATTACTTTTAGAAAAAAAAAAAAAAACATTTCGGTTTGACAGGTTTGTATGTACCAGTTTACACATGTTTACACAATAGTGTTCAGTGGAACTGCATCTGTGTTTACAACACAGCTCCTGGATGCAGGCACAGTCAGCTGGCAGACGCATACGCTCCTCCATAGAGCACATTGCAGCCGTCAACCCGGAAGTAGTGTTATATTTTCTTTTTATGTAGTATTAGAAACAATGATTTTGGTTTTATAGTTTTGTGTGTACATATACCCGTTTGCACCTGTACATAGGTATATGTTGATGTTCATGTTCATGAATAAAACTTTTCAGTTGTATCTGATAGTATGTTTTTCATTTTCATAACAAAGCAGTTTAACAGTGAACCAGGTGGCGGTTCTAGGTGGTTCTAGTGTTAAACAAAAACTCACTTACCAGGTCAAACAAGGACACAGTGTAGGGACAGCATGATACACTGCAAATCTTAACACTAGAACCACCAGCGGCAGTCATTATGAAGGTTACATTTTAAACAACATCAGTATTAAAATGACAAACTATTGGGTACAAATCAAAAGTTTTTTTCAAGCACATCATATCAAACATCTGCACAGCCGAAACGTTGTATTTAAATGAACAATTAAACATAAAAGGGTTTATTTTCTAACTTAACACATATAAAAGCACTCCTTCAAAAAACGAAAAACTATAATAAACATTTCAAAAGAAACTAGTGTGCAAACAGGTGTAAACAGGTATATGTACATACAAAACTGTAACAACAAAAGCAGTTTTTAATTTAAAACGAAACGCCATGGCTAGCTTCAAGATGAAATCTCTCCAAATGATATTTTCCCAGTGCATTCCTTGTACAAAACAAAGGAACTGATGGCTGCCAGGTCCAGTAGAAATAACAACAGGCTTGTATATAAAAGTAAAATAGAATACCGTAGGTTATATTCAAAATAAATAAAAGCAAATATATATTGTAAAATGTATTGTACATGTCGTCATTTTTTTTATAGTCACACTACAGTAAACTCTTCCCCTGTGAGGTATGCACGTCCCAGAGACACTTATCTGTACAGATGTATGTATGTCTGTCTGCCATGAATTCGCATGCTGACCTACTCATCAAGGATTTTTTATTCCCTTGCTCTCTGTTTCTTATTAGGTCAAAGACTTCATTTAAGCCAATTCAATCCCCCACCTGCCCCTTGTAATGT